>NW_019384415.1:898690-927619 GCF_000671375.1 Centruroides sculpturatus | reverse complement strand
TATTAATTATTATAATCCTACAAGAGTTTATCACTTTTATTATATAAATAAATAATTATTTATTATCTAAAGTAAAAAAAATAAATGCTAAACGGTATATTCAATTAAGTTTTTACTATCAAAATTAGTTTTCCTATCACGTTGTATACAAGACTTGGATTTTGAGTACAGACTTATTTTAAGATAATGTATCTTTCCTGTTATCAAACACTATATACAATTCTCTATAATAAATCTTTCTATAATCACTATGAAATGGAACCGATGTCTGACATATTGATATATATATATATATATATCGAGTCCAACGCGCTTGTTAATTTTCTCTAAATTATAATTAAAGTTGTAATGCCGATACGTTTTCTGATAATAATATTACAATAAATTGAGTGATAAGTACAGAATGGAATGCCTTATACACCTATAAAATGGCTTTAAAAGTCACATTAAATTTTCAGGTAGTTAATAAACTTTAATGGGAATTTATTTACTTGTTGTTATGTAAATAAGGTTAGTGCTTTTATATAGATTAATTCAGTAAATTTATTGTTTAAAAATTTATAAATCTGTAATATATTTAAACGTTATAACTTCTAATTAATTAAGTTTTATACCCAATTACTTAGACTTATTACTGTTATTAGAGGGTAGGGCCTACTCCAGTGTCTAAATTATGTATATGACAGTCCAAGATATTGTACATTTTAAATATTGTAAGTAGATCTTCTCTATGAAAAAGTTGTGTGTAGATCAACACTGGTTTACCAGATTTATTTATTTATTATTGCTAATTGTATTAGCAAAAAAGGGGATGGATATAAGGTCGAGGAATCCTTGACAGTCGAAACAGTTTGGAGACCCCTGGTTTAGGAAAAAGGAAGAAAATGGGGGTGAGAATCAATCATCTATGCTAAAGAAATAACAGAGAAAGGAGATAAGAAAGAAAATAAAAGATATAACTCCTAATAACGTACTGATAGGGTGAATAAGAAAGTATAAAAAAATACGATATTTGTTGAGATATGTTAACCATAGAGCATAAAATACTAAGTTCAGAACATTACATAAAGTAACAACTTCACTATAAGGATGTATGGGAGAGTATAGAAAGGGAATACAATTATAAGCATCATAAAGGATAGAAAACAATAAAGTCATTAGCTTCTCGTCAGACGGTTTAATTAACAGGTTAAAAATTATATACAATATTTGAATTAAACCATAGTAATTAACATCAAATTTAATTATCATTATTATTAAGCAATAAATAATAATAATAATTTTATATTAATAGAATAAAACACAATTATACATTGTAAATTACTATTGTTAATTCATATCAATATATATTTAATATTTAATTTTATATACTTTTACAAGTTCTGTTAATCCTAAAGAACAATAATTCTTTTGAAAAATATCTAAATTTAATTGAGTACATTATTCAAATCTAGTTTACAAGATTGTGTGACCTAATTTGAAATAACCTTAGAAGGTTATCCATAGAAAATTAATTGCTTTTTATCTACCAGCAAAATTAATGGATATACATTTCAAATTCCATTTAAAAAATATTTAAATTATTCGAAATTTATTCAAGAAACCCTCAAGAAAAATCTTATTAATTTAAGATATAAGTTAATAATATAATTTTTAATAAGTAATTTAAGGAATAAAATGTAATTTATATTACAATTATCTTTATTTCTTCGTGTAAACACATTTTTATTGTTCTCTAAATATTATTACAGCGAAATTCAATTAGCCTTTAAGCATTGTAACCTTATGATTTTCATATCATGCCTAGTGAATTACTCCTCTAATAGAGTATTAAAAGCCTGTCTTAGCCGTAATATAAAAATTAAATAAATTAATTATAATAAATATTTTACACATATTATTAACTTTAAAAGCATTTATTAAATGTATAAAATGTTTTATTTTTGAAGAAATTAGAGTTATACACTTAAAAATTTCATAATATTAAATGTTAAAACTTATATATTTTTTAAATAAGAATAATACTATAGTGCAAGCATGTATACAGGCCATAAAACACTAATTAATTCATTTATATGAATAATTTATGGGGTTAGAAACGAAAATTTTGGCGTATTCTTTTAAAATTTTCTCTTGCGAAATTGATTAATTAATCGATAAATCTGAATGGTTTATACAATGAAATGTGCATATACATGCCTACTGTAGGCTGTAGGATTGCAGCAAGTGCAGTAGAAGGACAAATGGTACAGGTATTCCGCCTCTTTTATGATATGAATAACATCTATTGGTTGACGAAGTTACTCCCGCTGGAGATTGGCACAGAATATATGACCTTCGAGAAAATGTTGAAGGCGTAACGAAAGATTGTTTGCCCGTAACTGTTGATAGCTGATTAATATTTGAGTAACGAATAGTTGAGAGACTTGATTCCAGCTTTTAATTTTGTTCGACAAATCTTAAATTCTCAGAATTTTAACTAGGTTAAATCACCAAACTATAGTTTTATAGTCGAGGACTTTGTCCCACATTTAATCCTCTTTCACTCTTATATAACTATTCATAAACTTACTTCCTTATGTTTAGTCCATTGACTTGTGTGTAGTTTTAAATAATCATTACTAAGGATCCAATAGTAGAATTATTTAAAATTAAATTTATTATTATTTTATCCATCCAAATTGTTTTTAATAGTAAAAACCATGCGCTGATGTATGAGAAGTGTTTTATTTCCTAGAGATAAAATAGTAAAAAAGTTAAGAACTAATCCTATAAACGAATGGATTTTTATTTATTTATGCTAAACTTTACTATTTAATTCGGATTTTTCTTAACATTACCTAATAGATTATGTACTTAATTATGTACTTAACTTTAGATTTTTATCTAAACTGAAGGCAAAAAAAAATTTAAGTTTTATAAGTAAATATTTTGACAAATCTTAATTTATTATCAATTCATAACGTAAGAACTTAATCTTATACTTCTAAGAAAAGTAAGCAATCATCCTGTTTACCATATGTCGAATAAAAACTGCGCCATAAAGTTGAAGCCATTATCTTATTTTTCCTTGAATATTATAGGCCTACGTATATATAATCGATGTAGATTTAAATCTGTATAAAGAGAACTATAAATAAATTTAAAATGTGGTTTGGTTTTTTTTAAATAATACGCTTATTCTTACGCGGAATAAAATTTATGTTGCTATATTTTTAAATTGATTAAACCTAAACCTTATTAATTATTATAATACAATATAATAATAGTTCTTATAGACACTCGAGGGGTCAATCACTTTACCAGGAGGATCCAGTAACACGTTATTCATCGGCAAAAACGGCAATTGTCTGAGGCTCTCACTAACAGGGGGCCCCAAACCAATCTTTCATAAACTGATTACTGCAGTAAAATTTAAATTTGAGCCATATTTGGGGACCCTAGATTGCCAGTATGGCACAGGCGCAGGGTGCATTGGCACAGCCATGGTTCGTATTTTCTTGGCACAGCGCAGTACGGGGATTTCTTCCCAAAATTCTCCCTAAAGAAAAATGTTTGAAGGCAATACTGTACACGGGGCCCCCTAATTTAAATTTTACCGCGCTCCCATGAAGCTATAACGTGCCACCTGAAGAATCGACGAATTATTAGGGGTTGGATGGATAAATTTAGTAGATTACACATTTAAATATTACTTTACTCTATTTGTAATTTATTCTTATTTCGTTGGGCTGCGATTTTCAGTTGCAGATATACATTACCACTGTGTCTGTCCGCCCGTCTGTTCTACGTTAATCTCGGAAAAGGAGTTTGATGGATGAAAATTCAGACCAGATATAGAAAGCTTAGGGCCTGAGACCCGATTAGCTATATACAAACTTCCGGTCCAGACCGGAAGGCACGTGATTTTTTTAAAGTAAAAGATGCTTAAAAATTGCAGCCCGGCATTGTGACGATGTTACAATAATATAGCCTACATATATTTGATTTTTTTAATATAGAGAAGGGTGGATGAATTAAATGTAATTTTGGGAAGGGGTCAACAAGCAAAAACAGATGGAATCTCTTGTAATTCCTCACGTAAGTACTGTTTGGGATTCGTATAACCTGAGGAATGATATGACGTAAAATGAAGTATCGCATCTGGTGTTTATTTTACACGTGAATCTACGTTTTATACAATTAAAATTTATAATAAATGCTAACGAAGCATAATTTTACAAAATAGAAGATTATTTTAAAAAATTCCCTCATCAGTTGACAGGTTCTTTTTTTTCTAAATTAGCTTACAATTACGACACTTAACAAGTTGACACATTGTTAAACGTGCTGTTTTAAAATAATAATAATAATAATAATAATAATAACGTTTAAATAAGTCTACACAACACTTTCTTAGAATATTATATAATAAATTTATTTTAGATTTAAATTTCGAGAATTTCTTTCATAAATCGATTAATAACTACAAATGATTAGTTCACGACAAACTGTCATCAACGTGGGAGGTAAAAACATAATGTAAACCCCTTAGGTAAAGATCTGTGTTTTGTAATCTAAAGTGTCTAAAACTCAAACACCAGTTTCACACTTTAAATCTACGTGACTGTAAACATTTATTAGTTTCGCATCTGTTCATTCTCTATCTTGATTATATACTTTACAATCGTTAAAATTATTAATGATAAATAGTAAAAAAAAAGACCATATGTAGTAATAAGAATATGCTTATAACTGATAGAACACTAACCTTTGAAGTAATGGACATAGTAAAGCATTTACTTAAATTTTAAAGCTTTATTTTTAAATATTATATGTATATTTATACCTGTTGAAAGGGAGAAAGGTTAGTTTTATAATCATTTTTTATTCTTATAGAAAAATTTAAGTGATTTTTATTAATGTTTAAGAACATGTTTTCTAGTTTATAATTTCTTCTAAGCTTTAAAATAATTAATAAAACTTTTAAAATAACTTTTTATTACTTATATATAGACCTGCATGGCATATATTATAATTAACTTAGAAGCCTAGCACCTAGTATTGTAGGGTCAAGTTTTAATAAAGTTATTACTTATCGTAATATAGGCCCTATAGACCTATATCACGATAAGTAATAACTTTATTAAAACTAATTGTAACATAATTATTATATCTTCGTACATACAATTGAAGTCTTATCAAGTAAATACCAGTGACAGTTTGTCACTATTGTTATTTAAACACTGATATTTCTTTCAGTATCATACTAGTATCTCAGACATTTTTTTCCTAAGTTAATTATTGTTATACTAACACGAATATTTTTTCTAAAATAAGATTTTTGCATTGTAAATTAAGGCAATTTCAAGTAACAATTAAGGCAATTTAACAAATTAATTTATGTTTATTTTTATTATTTATTCGTTTATATTATAACGAAAATAACTTTTTAATGAATCCATTTAAAAATCCAAATCGTTGATAATGATAAATATATATGTATATATTTTAACTTGGTTTTTCCAGTTCATAACAACTGGCAAACAATCAATTAAATTCTTAGAAATAAAATGTTTTGCTTTTTTTTCTATTGATGACAATGAAAAGTCATATGTCATTCTTAGAACGTTATGTAAATAAGTTTTAAGATATATTGCTAAATTTCTATACTTTTTATATATGCATACTAGTATTATTATTATGGGATAGGACTTTTCAAGTGTTTATGTGAAGAAAGAGAATGAGAGGATTAGAAAGAAGATAAGAAAGAGCAGGCTTATATATACATACATACATACATAAGCATACTTATAATATACATACATATAATTTACACGATATATCTATTATACATATTTTACTTAATAAAATATTAACATTTATAAGCACATAATTATAATTTATAGGAAATTAATGCTCAGTAATCAAACTATTAATTACTTAAATAATATTTAAATGAAAATCCTGAATTAATTCTAATTGTGTTTAAAATATAATTATATTTAAATTTAAATACCAAACATTCTATTGTTGTTACATTCTATAAACCTAGTAACATTATGTGACTGATTAAAGGCATTTATAGTCATTATATTCCAAAAATAATAAGCATTAAGTAAAAAATTTTTACTCGAATAGATAATTTTTTAAAATTGTTACGGCTATTTCCATAAATTGTTTACAATTATGCAAATATATTAAATTAAACATCATCATATGCAATATAAAAGTAAAGAATTAAAGAAATACATTATATGAATATACGTTATTTTTTTATTTTATTTTTTTAATGTGTTTATGCCTTTTCTTAACGATTTGAGAAGAGTATTTTATGAGTGCATGCAAGGGGATGACCTTGTCAGGACTGGCAACCATTATGCTATTCTAAACGCCGCGAGCTAACGTTAGCCTTCTTTCCACTCAAGATTACCTTCAGATCACAGATTACAACACATAGTTATTAATTTTTAAACTTAAATATTTTTTTCAAATTACAAAAAAAAAACTAATTCTTAACATATTACTATTAAGATGTATAATATAGATCTTACTTTGTTTTGTGAACAATAGAGTTAAGTTTTATAACACAAAAAGCTATTGGCTAATACAAGTCAATTTATAATTCCATTGAAATGATCTAAAATATCTATTGTTAAATTGTTTAATGATGCTAAAATGAAATAACTAGTTTTGCACAATATTGAAATTATATTTTTAACCACTTTTTTTTAAATTGTTCCAGTGAAATGTAATTATTATCGTTTTAAATGTCAATTTTTCAGTGTCCTAACGTTTATATAAATTTTACACACCTGACAATAATTATAGTTTAAATAAAACTTGTAAATGTTTTCGTAAAGATTAAATTATATGTGAGTTAAATAAATAAATAATTATATATATATATGTAAAGAATAATTCATAAAAAATATGCTAACTTCTCTCCCTTAACACTTCCTTTCTTTATTCAACCCCTCGTGCCTCTTAATAATGATAACAATAATAGTAAAATATACTTGATTTTAAACAGTAAAAGCATTTTTTTATTTAAAAAAGTCCTAAAATATAATTTATATTCTAAATATAAATCTATAAAAATGTGTTAAAAGTAACAACATAAACTCATAATAATGTTAGTTAGGGTGTAGTTACAGTTTTATTATTACTTGCTTCATTAAATTTATTGTTTTTTAAAAGTCGTTAGGGAAATGTTTTAATTCGAAAAATTTTTAGTTAAATAAATTATAATGTTCTTTATCCTATTATATAATTTTTAAATTATTAACGCATAAAAACAATTTTTAAAATTGTTTTTATGCGTTAATAGACCTTTTTACGATACAAGATACCCTTGAATAATTGTATAAGCTGGTAAAATATTGTAAACGGGAATAAAAGTACCGTATAAGTGTGAAAAAAAAACTCATGGAAACTCTTAAAAGCACTGAGGAGAAGCTAGTAAATTAACCTAGCTCGAAATGCATCTGTAAAAATCAATAAAAGGAGTTTATAATCTGAATTGGTTGTGAGGTAGTCTACCGAAAAGATTTTTTCGGATTGAAGAGACATTCACTAAATCAACATTAAAAACAGCTAAACCATCGGAAAATTCAAAATTTTAAAAATTGTTTTATAACTAAATATACATAAACAGTGGAGGTTTTAAATTGCACGCGTAATTTTATGCGAGGCCTTTTTTATATACGTGCTTCGTGCCATGCGATTTTATGTGAGGCCTCCTGTAATGTGATATTGTATAAGGTCATAGAATTCTGGTCTTCGATTTTAGATCAAAAACAAGTGTTAACAAGTTTAATTTAGAGACCCTAAAAAACGCGAGAGCCTAGGTCTTCGTGCTTTTAGGGCCTCTAACTCGAACAAGATTTTTATGCCTGTGTTTAAGATATGCCTAATAATTAGAGAATGTAATTTGTTATAGAACTAAACATATGTTTACTTTAAGTATATGTAATTATTTTTAAAGATTTATCCCATAAAATTTATTAGTAATAATTTTAAATTACGTAAAATATTTTTATTTAATTACTAAAATATTTTAAGTAATTATTTTAATTTCTTTTTAGAGAAATTCTCTACCCAAAACATGCACGCAAGATGCTACCCTACAAATTATATTCCATCAAATTTATTATTTATTAAGATGCATATTATTTATGAAAATAAATAATTTATTTTTTTAATTTTTCATTTAAAATAGGCTGTAAAAATATTATTTAATTACCTCCCCTTTCAAAACGCGTAAATTTTATTTTATTGCTAATTTTATCGAGAGAATGGATGTGCTGAACATAAATTATGTAATTAACGCCGATGATGCTTTTTATTTACGTTATAATATACAATTAAATTATATTATTTGATTCAAAGAGATTAATCCTGATTTATGAATCAGCTTTTAACGCTATAAAATGGCATTTTTATTATAACTTAAATAAATATTTTATGATTCAACAAACGATTAGATTAAATGGGAGCTTCTTCGTTCCGTTAAATCGAATTTATTTAAATTTAATAATTATTAATTCTTTAACTTCATCAACTGTTTAGTTACAACAGGGATTGGAGTAAATATAAGGAATTTATAATGTCTTATTGTCTGGTTAATTGTTCTTTCTCTCTTTTCGAGTACTTCCAGTCAAAAAGAATGTCCATTGAACTGGTTTGATTGCGGGAATGGCGAATGTATATTGTACAGTGAAAACTGCTAATGCGACCACTGAAGGGACCAGCTGAAAGTAATCATCATAAACAGGTAGTCACCTTATGCAGGTGGTCACATTAGCAGGTTTCACTGTATATATAAGTATGCGATGGGCAAAACGATAGCGGAAATAACAAAGATGAAGAAGATTGTTGGAAGAAAGCTATTGTTCAGACTTGTCCTGATGGTAAATTTCACTGTTACGATAAAAGCTACTGTCTTCCTCTCTTATGGCGGTGTGGCAACGAGGATTGTAAAGATAGTTCCGATGAAAAGAACTGCGATGGTTGTGGCATTGATACTAGTTCCAAGCGGTTTTCTACGCAAATCCAAGGAATGCATACCTACTGGATGGATCCGTGATTGAGCCTGAGATTGCAAAGATGGTTCTGATGAACATGAGTGCAAAAACACTACCAAAATCGCTCGACTTATATAGTGTCTAAAAGTCATTTCTTCGGTGGAAACGAAACTAGATTCCAAGTTGATATATGACTTTAAAAAACGATTGTCCCAATGGAGAAGAGGAAAGTTTTCACTGCAGTTTTGCTTGTACAAAATAGGGATGCTTTTAAAAATATATGAGAACCTCAGAACGTCCTACTTGCTACTATAATCCTGGCTTTAACTTATCCAAAAACAAGACTTGTCTACGTAGATATAAAGAATGTCAATTAGATGGCTATTGCAGTCAAAAATACTAAAACAACATGGAGGAGCTGTCTGTAGTTGTTACGACGATTATTCCTTTGTCAACAACAGTTTCCTAGCTTTAGGCGAAGATCCTCTTTTAATCTTCAGAGATTCTGTTAGTTTTGTCGCTGTACCGTTGAGAAATGCATATAAATTTCCCATAATTTACCATAGAGATATCAGGATAGACTGATTAGCTTGACACATTTATATCGTTGATAATGCTCTGGGATCAATTATTGTACGTAAATTGAAAGCCTCATTCTGTCTGGTACTTGTTGAAAACACTACAAATCCTAGATCTTCCTTCNATTTTAAGGAATAAAATGTAATTTATATTACAATTATCTTTATTTCTTCGTGTAAACACATTTTTATTGTTCTCTAAATATTATTACAGCGAAATTCAATTAGCCTTTAAGCATTGTAACCTTATGATTTTCATATCATGCCTAGTGAATTACTCCTCTAATAGAGTATTAAAAGCCTGTCTTAGCCGTAATATAAAAATTAAATAAATTAATTATAATAAATATTTTACACATATTATTAACTTTAAAAGCATTTATTAAATGTATAAAATGTTTTATTTTTGAAGAAATTAGAGTTATACACTTAAAAATTTCATAATATTAAATGTTAAAACTTATATATTTTTTAAATAAGAATAATACTATAGTGCAAGCATGTATACAGGCCATAAAACACTAATTAATTCATTTATATGAATAATTTATGGGGTTAGAAACGAAAATTTTGGCGTATTCTTTTAAAATTTTCTCTTGCGAAATTGATTAATTAATCGATAAATCTGAATGGTTTATACAATGAAATGTGCATATACATGCCTACTGTAGGCTGTAGGATTGCAGCAAGTGCAGTAGAAGGACAAATGGTACAGGTATTCCGCCTCTTTTATGATATGAATAACATCTATTGGTTGACGAAGTTACTCCCGCTGGAGATTGGCACAGAATATATGACCTTCGAGAAAATGTTGAAGGCGTAACGAAAGATTGTTTGCCCGTAACTGTTGATAGCTGATTAATATTTGAGTAACGAATAGTTGAGAGACTTGATTCCAGCTTTTAATTTTGTTCGACAAATCTTAAATTCTCAGAATTTTAACTAGGTTAAATCACCAAACTATAGTTTTATAGTCGAGGACTTTGTCCCACATTTAATCCTCTTTCACTCTTATATAACTATTCATAAACTTACTTCCTTATGTTTAGTCCATTGACTTGTGTGTAGTTTTAAATAATCATTACTAAGGATCCAATAGTAGAATTATTTAAAATTAAATTTATTATTATTTTATCCATCCAAATTGTTTTTAATAGTAAAAACCATGCGCTGATGTATGAGAAGTGTTTTATTTCCTAGAGATAAAATAGTAAAAAAGTTAAGAACTAATCCTATAAACGAATGGATTTTTATTTATTTATGCTAAACTTTACTATTTAATTCGGATTTTTCTTAACATTACCTAATAGATTATGTACTTAATTATGTACTTAACTTTAGATTTTTATCTGAACTGAAGGCAAAAAAAAATCTAAGTTTTATAAGTAAATATTTTGACAAATCTTAATTTATTATCAATTCATAACGTAAGAACTTAATCTTATACTTCTAAGAAAAGTAAGCAATCATCCTGTTTACCATATGTCGAATAAAAACTGCGCCATAAAGTTGAAGCCATTATCTTATTTTTCCTTGAATATTATAGGCCTACGTATATATAATCGATGTAGATTTAAATCTGTATAAAGAGAACTATAAATAAATTTAAAATGTGGTTTGGTTTTTTTTAAATAATACGCTTATTCTTACGCGGAATAAAATTTATGTTGCTATATTTTTAAATTGATTAAACCTAAACCTTATTAATTATTATAATACAATATAATAATAGTTCTTATAGACACTCGAGGGGTCAATCACTTTACCAGGAGGATCCAGTAACACGTTATTCATCGGCAAAAACGGCAATTGTCTGAGGCTCTCACTAACAGGGGGCCCCAAACCAATCTTTCATAAACTGATTACTGCAGTAAAATTTAAATTTGAGCCATATTTGGGGACCCTAGATTGCCAGTATGGCACAGGCGCAGGGTGCATTGGCACAGCCATGGTTCGTATTTTCTTGGCACAGCGCAGTACGGGGATTTCTTCCCAAAATTCTCCCTAAAGAAAAATGTTTGAAGGCAATACTGTACACGGGGCCCCCTAATTTAAATTTTACCGCGCTCCCATGAAGCTATAACGTGCCACCTGAAGAATCGACGAATTATTAGGGGTTGGATGGATAAATTTAGTAGATTACACATTTAAATATTACTTTACTCTATTTGTAATTTATTCTTATTTCGTTGGGCTGCGATTTTCAGTTGCAGATATACATTACCACTGTGTCTGTCCGCCCGTCTGTTCTACGTTAATCTCGGAAAAGGAGTTTGATGGATGAAAATTCAGACCAGATATAGAAAGCTTAGGGCCTGAGACCCGATTAGCTATATACAAACTTCCGGTCCAGACCGGAAGGCACGTGATTTTTTTAAAGTAAAAGATGCTTAAAAATTGCAGCCCGGCATTGTGACGATGTTACAATAATATAGCCTACATATATTTGATTTTTTTAATATAGAGAAGGGTGGATGAATTAAATGTAATTTTGGGAAGGGGTCAACAAGCAAAAACAGATGGAATCTCTTGTAATTCCTCACGTAAGTACTGTTTGGGATTCGTATAACCTGAGGAATGATATGACGTAAAATGAAGTATCGCATCTGGTGTTTATTTTACACGTGAATCTACGTTTTATACAATTAAAATTTATAATAAATGCTAACGAAGCATAATTTTACAAAATAGAAGATTATTTTAAAAAATTCCCTCATCAGTTGACAGGTTCTTTTTTTTTCTAAATTAGCTTACAATTACGACACTTAACAAGTTGACACATTGTTAAACGTGCTGTTTTAAAATAATAATAATAATAATAATAATAAAAACGTTTAAATAAGTCTACACAACACTTTCTTAGAATATTATATAATAAATTTATTTTAGATTTAAATTTCGAGAATTTCTTTCATAAATCGATTAATAACTACAAATGATTAGTTCACGACAAACTGTCATCAACGTGGGAGGTAAAAACATAATGTAAACCCCTTAGGTAAAGATCTGTGTTTTGTAATCTAAAGTGTCTAAAACTCAAACACCAGTTTCACACTTTAAATCTACGTGACTGTAAACATTTATTAGTTTCGCATCTGTTCATTCTCTATCTTGATTATATACTTTACAATCGTTAAAATTATTAATGATAAATAGTAAAAAAAAAGACCATATGTAGTAATAAGAATATGCTTATAACTGATAGAACACTAACCTTTGAAGTAATGGACATAGTAAAGCATTTACTTAAATTTTAAAGCTTTATTTTTAAATATTATATGTATATTTATACCTGTTGAAAGGGAGAAAGGTTAGTTTTATAATCATTTTTTATTCTTATAGAAAAATTTATGTGATTTTTATTAATGTTTAAGAACATGTTTTCTAGTTTATAATTTCTTCTAAGCTTTAAAATAATTAATAAAACTTTTAAAATAACTCTTTATTACTTATATATAGACCTGCATGGCATATATTATAATTAACTTAGAAGCCTAGCACCTAGTATTGTAGGGTCAAGTTTTAATAAAGTTATTACTTATCGTAATATAGGCCCTATAGACCTATATCACGATAAGTAATAACTTTATTAAAACTAATTGTAACATAATTATTATATCTTCGTACATACAATTGAAGTCTTATCAAGTAAATACCAGTGACAGTTTGTCACTATTGTTATTTAAACACTGATATTTCTTTCAGTATCATACTAGTATCTCAGACATTTTTTTCCTAAGTTAATTATTGTTATACTAACACGAATATTTTTTCTAAAATAAGATTTTTGCATTGTAAATTAAGGCAATTTCAAGTAACAATTAAGGCAATTTAACAAATTAATTTATGTTTATTTTTATTATTTATTCGTTTATATTATAACGAAAATAACTTTTTAATGAATCCATTTAAAAATCCAAATCGTTGATAATGATAAATATATATGTATATATTTTAACTTGGTTTTTCCAGTTCATAACAACTGGCAAACAATCAATTAAATTCTTAGAAATAAAATGTTTTGCTTTTTTTTCTATTGATGACAATGAAAAGTCATATGTCATTCTTAGAACGTTATGTAAATAAGTTTTAAGATATATTGCTAAATTTCTATACTTTTTATATATGCATACTAGTATTATTATTATGGGATAGGACTTTTCAAGTGTTTATGTGAAGAAAGAGAATGAGAGGATTAGAAAGAAGATAAGAAAGAGCAGGCTTATATATACATACATACATACATAAGCATACTTATAATATACATACATATAATTTACACGATATATCTATTATACATATTTTACTTAATAAAATATTAACATTTATAAGCACATAATTATAATTTATAGGAAATTAATGCTCAGTAATCAAACTATTAATTACTTAAATAATATTTAAATGAAAATCCTGAATTAATTCTAATTGTGTTTAAAATATAATTATATTTAAATTTAAATACCAAACATTCTATTGTTGTTACATTCTATAAACCTAGTAACATTATGTGACTGATTAAAGGCATTTATAGTCATTATATTCCAAAAATAATAAGCATTAAGTAAAAAATTTTTACTCGAATAGATAATTTTTTAAAATTGTTACGGCTATTTCCATAAATTGTTTACAATTATGCAAATATATTAAATTAAACATCATCATATGCAATATAAAAGTAAAGAATTAAAGAAATACATTATATGAATATACGTTATTTTTTTATTTTATTTTTTTAATGTGTTTATGCCTTTTCTTAACGATTTGAGAAGAGTATTTTATGAGTGCATGCAAGGGGATGACCTTGTCAGGACTGGCAACCATTATGCTATTCTAAACGCCGCGAGCTAACGTTAGCCTTCTTTCCACTCAAGATTACCTTCAGATCACAGATTACAACACATAGTTATTAATTTTTAAACTTAAATATTTTTTTCAAATTACAAAAAAAAAACTAATTCTTAACATATTACTATTAAGATGTATAATATAGATCTTACTTTGTTTTGTGAACAATAGAGTTAAGTTTTATAACACAAAAAGCTATTGGCTAATACAAGTCAATTTATAATTCCATTGAAATGATCTAAAATATCTATTGTTAAATTGTTTAATGATGCTAAAATGAAATAACTAGTTTTGCACAATATTGAAATTATATTTTTAACCACTTTTTTTTAAATTGTTCCAGTGAAATGTAATTATTATCGTTTTAAATGTCAATTTTTCAGTGTCCTAACGTTTATATAAATTTTACACACCTGACAATAATTATAGTTTAAATAAAACTTGTAAATGTTTTCGTATCAGCTTTAAACAGACTTCATCATTTTCTTTCATAAAAAGTTAAAATTAAAATCTAAGATAATTTTACTTTATGGAGTAAAATTGAGTTATTGTACAGTATGTCTAATATGCTATTTTAAATTTTTAAAATGTATTTTTTTTTTTTCGTTTTTAGATTCTTAATGGATTAATCATCCAAGAGAGGATAGGATCTCCTGACATCGCATCTTGCATCAAAATGTCCGCTTAATTTGATATTTTTCGAGCATATTTAATGAAATTTTATCTATAAAATGTATTATTAATTTAATATAAACAATAAAACATTATAATTTACTAATTTTTAGTTATTTTATTCTTAAATTTTAGTTATACATCCTTAAAATAGTAATAAAATATGAAAAACTAAATTGGATATATTTAAAATATAATATAAATCATAAATTAAATAAATAAATTTATTNTATGCGTTAATAGACCTTTTTACGATACAAGATACCCTTGAATAATTGTATAAGCTGGTAAAATATTGTAAACGGGAATAAAAGTACCGTATAAGTGTGAAAAAAAAACTCATGGAAACTCTTAAAAGCACTGAGGAGAAGCTAGTAAATTAACCTAGCTCGAAATGCATCTGTAAAAATCAATAAAAGGAGTTTATAATCTGAATTGGTTGTGAGGTAGTCTACCGAAAAGATTTTTTCGGATTGAAGAGACATTCACTAAATCAACATTAAAAACAGCTAAACCATCGGAAAATTCAAAATTTTAAAAATTGTTTTATAACTAAATATACATAAACAGTGGAGGTTTTAAATTGCACGCGTAATTTTATGCGAGGCCTTTTTTATATACGTGCTTCGTGCCATGCGATTTTATGTGAGGCCTCCTGTAATGTGATATTGTATAAGGTCATAGAATTCTGGTCTTCGATTTTAGATCAAAAACAAGTGTTAACAAGTTTAATTTAGAGACCCTAAAAAACGCGAGAGCCTAGGTCTTCGTGCTTTTAGGGCCTCTAACTCGAACAAGATTTTTATGCCTGTGTTTAAGATATGCCTAATAATTAGAGAATGTAATTTGTTATAGAACTAAACATATGTTTACTTTAAGTATATGTAATTATTTTTAAAGATTTATCCCATAAAATTTATTAGTAATAATTTTAAATTACGTAAAATATTTTTATTTAATTACTAAAATATTTTAAGTAATTATTTTAATTTCTTTTTAGAGAAATTCTCTACCCAAAACATGCACGCAAGATGCTACCCTATAAATTATATTCCATCAAATTTATTATTTATTAAGATGCATATTATTTATGAAAATAAATAATTTATTTTTTTAATTTTTCATTTAAACTAGGCCAAAAAAATATTATTTAATTACCTCCCCCTTTCAAAACGCGTAAATTTTATTTTATTGCTAATTTTATCGAGAGAATGGATGTGCTGAACATAAA
Source organism: Centruroides sculpturatus (assembly GCF_000671375.1). Taxonomy (NCBI): domain Eukaryota; kingdom Metazoa; phylum Arthropoda; class Arachnida; order Scorpiones; family Buthidae; genus Centruroides; species Centruroides sculpturatus. The sequence goes on along the minus strand of NW_019384415.1, from coordinate 911,288 downwards.
TTATGTAATTAACGCCGATGATGCTTTTTATTTACGTTATAATATACAATTAAATTATATTATTTGATTCAAAGAGATTAATCCTGATTTATGAATCAGCTTTTAACGCTATAAAATGGCATTTTTATTATAACTTAAATAAATATTTTATGATTCAACAAACGATTAGATTAAATGGGAGCTTCTTCGTTCCGTTAAATCGAATTTATTTAAATTTAATAATTATTAATTCTTTAACTTCATCAACTGTTTAGTTACAACAGGGATTGGAGTAAATATAAGGAATTTATAATGTCTTATTGTCTGGTTAATTGTTCTTTCTCTCTTTTCGAGTACTTCCAGTCAAAAAGAATGTCCATTGAACTGGTTTGATTGCGGGAATGGCGAATGTATATTGTACAGTGAAAACTGCTAATGCGACCACTGAAGGGACCAGCTGAAAGTAATCATCATAAACAGGTAGTCACCTTATGCAGGTGGTCACATTAGCAGGTTTCACTGTATATATAAGTATGCGATGGGCAAAACGATAGCGGAAATAACAAAGATGAAGAAGATTGTTGGAAGAAAGCTATTGTTCAGACTTGTCCTGATGGTAAATTTCACTGTTACGATAAAAGCTACTGTCTTCCTCTCTTATGGCGGTGTGGCAACGAGGATTGTAAAGATAGTTCCGATGAAAAGAACTGCGATGGTTGTGGCATTGATACTAGTTCCAAGCGGTTTTCTACGCAAATCCAAGGAATGCATACCTACTGGATGGATCCGTGATTGAGCCTGAGATTGCAAAGATGGTTCTGATGAACATGAGTGCAAAAACACTACCAAAATCGCTCGACTTATATAGTGTCTAAAAGTCATTTCTTCGGTGGAAACGAAACTAGATTCCAAGTTGATATATGACTTTAAAAAACGATTGTCCCAATGGAGAAGAGGAAAGTTTTCACTGCAGTTTTGCTTGTACAAAATAGGGATGCTTTTAAAAATATATGAGAACCTCAGAACGTCCTACTTGCTACTATAATCCTGGCTTTAACTTATCCAAAAACAAGACTTGTCTACGTAGATATAAAGAATGTCAATTAGATGGCTATTGCAGTCAAAAATACTAAAACAACATGGAGGAGCTGTCTGTAGTTGTTACGACGATTATTCCTTTGTCAACAACAGTTTCCTAGCTTTAGGCGAAGATCCTCTTTTAATCTTCAGAGATTCTGTTAGTTTTGTCGCTGTACCGTTGAGAAATGCATATAAATTTCCCATAATTTACCATAGAGATATCAGGATAGACTGATTAGCTTGACACATTTATATCGTTGATAATGCTCTGGGATCAATTATTGTACGTAAATTGAAAGCCTCATTCTGTCTGGTACTTGTTGAAAACACTACAAATCCTAGATCTTCCTTCTGGGTTAATGTACTGGAGTGCATGGGAAAAAGATGCTGCAATCTACAAAAAAGGCATGGACGAGACTCGGAAAACTGTTTTTATGTCAATAAACATAATTTGGACAAATGGTTTAGCATTAGATAAAGTTGGCAACGCGTTATATTGGACTGATGTTAAAGATATGTCTATAAGCAAAATAAGCTCGAATGGAGTATATAAAAAGAAAATTGTTCACAGTAGAATATTTCTCCCTCATTAAATTTTCGTTTTCGAAGATTACATATATTGGACAGACTGGAGCAAATTCTCAATAGAAAATGTAATAAATTTACAGGCAAAAACCACGCCTTTCTTCATAAGAATGTTCAGAAACCCTTTGAAACTGTCACTGTAGTGCATCCTGTTCTTTATAGGAACTTTAACAACAATTCGTGCAGAACGAGTGCCTGCAGTCATTTGTGCCTCCTAGCTCCTGGAGGAAGATATACTTATGTGTGTATTAAAGGATTTTTCTTGTCTCCTGACGGGAGAACTTGTCTCATTAATTTGGATGTCCCGTTTATATCTAAAGAAGACAGACATATCTATCAACTAGCAACTAAAGCTAAGAATAACAGCAAACCTTTCCCAGGTCTTGTAGCTGATTTGACATTCGATCCAGAAACCAGAATGTTGTATATAGGAGAGAATGAAAGTAACGGATATCTGCAGTACGTACTCAATTACGCAATTACAGTAAAAGGTTGTTATTGAGGATGACATATCCGAAATAACTGACTACGACTGTGAAGGTGGAAATATCTTTTGGACTGATGGTGAGAAAGATACGATAAAGGTGATTTCAAGAAATGGATCCTTCAGGAAACCCTTGTTGGTGGATTAACGAGACCCATTGACATTGCTCTGTACCCAGAAAGAGGCCTAAAGTTTGCAGCTATCTTGAGACACGAATCTCATGTAGTCATGTTCAATATGACTGGCAAAAACCAACGAAAAATTAGCGCATCTGTCGATTTCTACATATCTGTCTTTATCGATAGGCATGGCAACAGACTTTATTGGGCCAATACATTTTGGAAAAAAAATCTTAATAAGGAAACTTGAGTCCGGAAGCAGTTCCAAAATCGCAGTACGCAATACTGGTCACGTCATATCTATTGTAACCGAAGACCAAAATATACATTGGTTGGACGTAGAACATGGTGATATAAATTTTGTGACCAAAATTTCCAATCCCAAAACCATAATTTATGGCAATCAAAACAAACTGCATGTAAATAGAAAATTTGAAACTTGTCTACGTCAACCCACTAATTACCAAGTAAGGAATTTGTGCCGCTTCAAGAGGCACTCAACTATGTCTTCTTTTACCTACTAGTTCAGTGATAGTTCGACATCTTTCCGATGTGGAGTGAAAAATGCATAGCAAAGGACAAGAAATGTGATTGAAGAATAGATTGTCTAGGATGGTGCCGATGAAGTGGATTGTTCGTTAACGAGTGGTAATAGCGATTTTCGTTGTGCCAATGGGAGATGCATTAAGATGGCAGTGTGACGATACTAATGATTACTAAGATAAATCGGATGAAGGAAATTGTGCCTCTACAAAGCAGATTCTGCCTGCTTACTGTGCTCTCACACATTTCCAGTGTCTATTTGATCTTTGATGATGAAAATGAGACTTATTGTGCTAGTCCTCATAATATGACTCGTTGCAATAGCGGTCAGTGTATTCCGGACACTTGGCAATGTGGTGTAGAAAGAAATTTTTCGATAATACGGATGAAAACAACTGCAGCAAAATGGCATATAGTGCTTGCTGATTAGGTCCGATGTGAAAATGTTCTGTGCATTCCTAAACAACTGGTCTGCGACACCTTAAATGACTATCTTTTCGGAGAAGATAAAACTAAAGGCAAGTTTAAATGCAAAGATGGTAAAACATATATTTATCAAAAAAGACAGATGTGACAAAATGAAAGACTGTCCTGATGGACTTGATGAATTTGATTGCTTCGTGGAGTGAGAAAACTTCGAATTTTCCCGTCTCTCGGTTGAGTGCATTCCTTCGTTTTGAGATGCGACGGTACCCGGATTGAGTAGACAAAAGTGACGAAAATCTTCCCCAATGTCATCGTACAACAGCAACAACCACTTTTATGAATCCCTTAAAATTTTCTTCCTGTCCAGAAACCACGTTTAGGTGACAGTCCAGTACATGCATAACCCTGAATAAAGTTTGTGACGAAAAATCAGATTGTTAAGCTTTCTCGAACGAGGAAGATCACTGCAAGGACACGAGCGGTTCGAATAATCATAGATCCGCCCATACTTGTATTTATGGACCAAGAAGGACCATTCTGTCAATGCCGTGAAGGTTTCGAGTTAGCGTCGATAAAATGTCCTGCTTGGATGTCGACGAATGTCAGCAACTCGGCTCTTGTAGCCATTTCTGCCTTAATATAAAAGGCAACTAAATCTGCACGTTTGACGGTGGCTACTTTCTGCAACACAATGGAAGATGCGGAGCTATCGAAGGTATCCCGTTGTTGCTTTTGTTAGTTCGGAATGATATTAAAGTTATAGATTTGTTGTATCTTAGTTAATAACATAAACAACATTAATGGAATGGATTTCGTAGACGCAGATGACAGGGTAATCATTTGGGGGTGATACAGTGAAGAAACCCTTTTTGTATTACTCGCTGGAAAACCTCACAATGGGCGTACTACTTAATACTTTGGACAATGTAAATCTAATAGCCTATTATCGGGTTGGATTGAACTATTACTACATTTCTGATTATTCTGTGCATTTTTGCAATAACAGGGCTTATTGTGCCACTTTCTTAGATAATAAACGGATCATTACTTTCACATTTGTGCCTACTGACGGAATAATGTTTATTGGTCTTGTTAATGTAATAAGTAAAATGAAAATGGATGGAAGCAATTATCGGGAAATGGTTTCTCACAAAGTAGTGAATCCCTCGTCTATTGATCAGATCTTAAGACACATATATTGATGGAATTTAAACTTCTATCAATTATAATAGAGCCAACTTACGAATTGTTACCTCAGAAACAAAAGCAAAAATTTTCTTTCGCTCCGACACTGTTCGAGGATTACTTACACTGGTCTGAATGGGTGTCGGATTATATTTTGAAATGCAACAAATTCAATTGAGAAGATCCACTCATCATCGCCCAGGGTGGGTGCATCGAGTAGCAACTGTTTGTTTTTCGTACTTCGTCCAAACATTCACAATCCTTATGAACGAAATCCGTATGATCATCTTTGTATACTAAAGAACAACTGTCGTTCTTGCAAATGTAGTAATGGCTTCAATCTAATATCTCGCCAATGTCAAGAAACCTGTACTCCCGATAACTGCTACAACCACGGATTAAGCGAACTCGTTGGATATAGTTAATTCATAGTCAATTAAATAGTTGCATTGATGCAACTATTTAATTGGCTATGAAGATAAGAGATAGGAGAACAAAATTCAAAGCATGATAACAAATATTGAAGAAAGTGCAAATGAGTAGATTACTGGCGCTTTATTGGCATTATTCTCGTCCTGATCATTGTCGTCTTCACCTATTTGTGTTTGAAGGACATGTCAAAAATTCGCAAACGTGGACGCAACATAATCGTTTCCTTTAGGAATTTCTTCTTGCAATAGGAAGAACTATAATTATAGATACGGAGTACTCTAATTCTACTCAGAGAAACTAAAACGGAGAGCGATTTATGTAGCAAGACTGAAGTTAATGGTAGTTACAAGAAATGGCGCAATTTTGATAGAGAACTGGAGAGATCTTCGAACGGGCATCACCTGTAAAAGAAATAAGCGACATAATTGTAATTCAGCTTAGAGTCTCGCGTTATGAATAGGTCCTGCAGCTTAGGTTCTCACATTTTAACATGTATCGTTATTTAGTGGATGGAGAAGCCTATTATATATCACAGCTTAGGGCATGTACTTTGTGCATGGAAGGATTTTAGGCCACAACAAGTCTAAGTTCAGCCTTTGCAAACGTCCCAACCTTTAGATTACTGTATAAAATTAGATTTAATTAGCTGCTTTCTCTGCTGACTAAAATAAGAATAAATTAAAAATTAAATAGTTATTATTACTAGTAATTCAAACACAAATAATTATCGTATTTATTTTCAGGCACTTGGCAATTCTTATCATCATTGTAAATTTGTCATGTAAATCCACATAAAAAATAAGGTTTTAAAATATTTTAGATAACATGAACCGTATGTTTTCTTAGATTAAAGTGTGTTAAGCGCCAAGAAATTTTTGTAATTCCATAACAACCAGTAAACATAAGCGATGAAACCTGTGGTTTTTAATATCTTGATAACCTGTAAATTAAAAAGGTATGTTTTTAGAAAAACAATACCTAATATGTTTGTTGTTGTAATTTTATAGTGTTGAACTTTTGTTTTTAGTTGGCTGAAGAGGGGCAATAAATGCCCGAAACGTGTGTAATATCAACACGTATCAACTGAATAAAAACTTGATGATAAGAATTGCCAAGTGCCTGAAAATAAATACGATAATTATTTGTGTTTGAATTACTACTAATAACTACAAGCACGGTTTCAAAAGTACCAAAGTTATTATTACATTTTTAAATACAGCAAAATTACTGAGTCACTTTGGTGTCCATAGACCCAAAGTGACTCAGTAATTTATCGACACACCTGATAAATCGATCGACCCCCTCAGGGGATGCTAGAGACCAGGTTGGGATCTCCTAATTTAGTTTACACGATGATAACTATAATAATGGTAAAAACTACGTTTTCAATTTATCACCCACACCAAATTTTCTGTAAAAAAAAATATTTGATTATTTTTTGATTGAACAGCCCGTAGACAAATTTATTTAATTCCTACTCAATAATAGTGATTAAAAAAAGAACCCAATAGATAGGGGGTTTAAAAACAAGTTGAGATACAGCTTTTGATATTGTTCGTGGTAAGACATGCCTCAATTAATGAACCACGTAACCTTGTAGACGACGGGTAGGGAACAGGTTTAAGATTTATTAAGCTTACTGTAGAAATTCTAATTATAACAAGTGAAAATATGAAAATAAAATGCTTCAGATTCTATATTTTTATATTAGCAAAAACAATTTTTTATTTAATTAAAACGAGGATAGAGAATTGATGGGCCAGAGATGTAGGCCTATAACATATTGCTTCTCTTAGTCAATTGTCAATCTCTCCTTTCCTATGGTGCAGCCATAGTGGTTAAACCGCTATGGACGAACCATGGCGGTTTAACCACTACAATAGGACATGAGTAAGTGCCTGTGTCCCCAACATGGAAATCCGCCATGTTTAACTAAAAACATGATAGCTTTCTAAGATCCGATGAGCCAAAATTAGAGCTGAGAAATGCTCATGATAGAGAAAGATAAAGAGAAATGGTTCATCAGCTGCAATCTTCTGGGAAGAGAATGCCACAAGATAGTAGAAATAGATATTAGAAAAAAATAATAAAAATCTGTGCAAATTATTGGAAAAAGTAAAAGAAATACGAAGAGATAATTTTGAAAACTTCCTTTTTTCTTTTAATAAAAACTTTTAACAAACTACTGGAGCATAGAATTAGCGTGTAATATATTCATACTATGCAATAAATTCTATGCTCTAGTAGTTTATGTTTAAAAATTTTGATAAATAATTTTGATTTGGAATTGTTTGACTATAGAAATGATTGAAATTTCATTAACAGCTTAATTTTTTATAGTTTAATGACAAAAATTTTAAGTACAAGTTAATTCTAATTAAATTTAATGCATTTAACTCGAATAATTTTATTATTTTTTCCACTTTATATATACATAATAAAATAAAACTTGTATAAAACAGGACATGAATACTCGAATATAAAATAGTAATAACCTTTACAAGGTGACATTTTGAGCAATATTAAATAAAGAAAACGTCAAAGAATTAGGGTTTTATTTTATTTTTTCATGTTTAAATTGTTGCCTTTCCTTATATAAACCCTACTGCACTATGTCAATATCCTACATGAATACTCTTATCCTTGATACGTTATCAATTACATATATTTGCATAAATTATCAAAAATTAGCGAATGTGTTCTCTATAAAACAGCTACTCGAATTAAAAATATTCATCCAAGATCATGTGACTTAACTTTATGACAGTTACGTGGACTCCCCCAGTAGACAACATGAACCTGAGCAATGAAAATTAATGACTTACATATAATAATATATATTATAATTTCTTAAGCTTACAGTAAACATAGCTTCATACTAATAAATTAGTATGATACGATTTTATTAGCATTTGTTTGTATAACCTTACTGGTTATTTGTACTATTCGTAATAAACGGAGTTTCCTTGGTACACATGTATATTGCAAGGGAAAGTCCGTTTTATTTGCACACATATTAAACGTCGACATAACGCCATTTTTTTCGACTGTAAAGTTGGCATTAAATCGAATCTGGCGCTAAAACGAAGGAACGTAAACGAGTCAAACCATAAAAATTAAATTACATAAAACTACATACAATTTTGAAGTTTGAGGCGCTATATTGAGTTCTGATTGAATATGAAATTAAATTGAGTGTGCTATTATTAAATATAAACCTATATTTTGAAGTTTTCTTGATATAATTTGATGTAGACCATAAAAATACATGTTTGTTAAGTTTCTATTCAAGAATATGATACTTTTAATTTTAAATTTTATTTTCTAGTTGAAGTAATTCGTAAAATACAAGTAATTACAAACGGAGTGGCTACACAGCATCGCCGTATAACACGAGGGTAGAGTATCGATATCACTATTCAAAGTTATACGAGTATCGCGTTATACGGAGGTCTACTGTACTTGTTTACATGTCATGGTATGTAAGCTATAAATTATAAGCATCTGGATCGGGTTGTGTTATGCATACACAAGCCAGTAGCGTAACTAGAACCGATATTGGGGGGAGCGAATTAGAACGTGCAAGCTAATATTCACCTTTATATCAGGGTGGATCTGAAGAGTAAACTTTTACTTATTTCATTACTTTGAAAGCACGTAGACAATTTTTCTTCATTTATCATTTACAAATCTAATTAGGCCCATTAATAAGTAATTAGTGTGGGATCCATAGGTGTCCGGGCTCCTTACTAGTTATGCTACTAGGACACGATCTAAACTCCATACAATTTATCTTGGACTATATCTATAAATTACTATTTTTAATGGGCCTTGGGCAATTAATATAAATTGACGATATAAAAGGCGTTATTCATATTAAAAACATTTTATTACCACTGGAATAATGTGAATAATATGTAAATTAAATCATTCCTCGAAAATCTCCGTTAATTATTCAGTAAATAATAGCAATTTACCAGCATATAAGCGTGTGATAGAAATATATTTAATAATATTTGCTGCACCTGATCACGTCCTCTGGCAAGGGTACATTAGAAATATATTCAAATTAATTTATATTATACTTGTTTTATTAAAATTTTTCCATTATAGTAGGACAGTATAGCCTATACAGTATTATAAATAATATAATATAAATACAGGTCTTATGATGATCACACTCAAGGAAGTGCACATCCAGATATTTCTTCTGTAATTAAACATTTATAATAAAATTCTGTCTGGTTGTGTTTTACTTAATTTTTTAATCTTCCTGTTTAAATAAAAGTACAGTGACTTTCGGAAACAATGAAACATTGATGTGTCACAAGGAACTTAGTTACTTCCATAAGCAAGAATGAAAGTAAAACACGAACTACTCGTTAAATTTATCTAAATATTTAAAATTAATTAAATTTGATGATGAAAAATCTGCTAAATAAATTAGAATTTAGAAAAACAGATTAGAATTTTAGATAGAAAATACTTTCTACATGCTAACCAGGGTCGATAACCTGTGACCTTTTAAGTATCTCGATGCGGCCTTTTTTTATTTACGGCTATGTATGAATAATTATAATTTAATTTTAACACGTTTCATTAATTTTAATATATAAAACGATATAAATAAAATTTTTCTATGAATTTTAATAGTATTAGAGCTACGGATATACAGTCAAACCTGTGAACAACGGCTACTGACCGTAATAAAAAATAACAATTGTTCTGAGGTTATGTTCCTACCAAAATGACCGCTGTTTAAATATGGCCGTTATTGGAGGTTCGGCTAAATAACTATATTTTGAGCGGACACGGTGGAGAAGTCCTACAAATATCACATTCAAAGGCCTTCAGGTCATGGATTTTTCTTTTGTCCGATTCAATAAAATAGCAAATATTATAAGTGAATGTGTGTTCTTAAGATCAAAATACAGTAAATGAACTTAAAATTTTCTATAAAATATATGATTTTACTTACAAATTATTTTGCAGAGCCAGTGGCGTGCTTCAATAATAACACGAATTTAATCTCTAAATTCCAGAATTAGAAGAAGAATACGAGATTATCAGCATTAATAAGACACATTACTAGTCTGGAATTATTCCACCAAATGGAAAAATGTACTAATAAAATATATGAATTGGATTTATGGTATTATTCCACGTTGCAGATTAACCATGAGGCAAAAATTCTGTTGATTACATAGAGGCAACAAGTGAACCAGCTTCAGTACCTCGAGACTAAGAAAACTGGCTCATCTCCTTGCTATAAACGTAATTTATATATCTTCAGAATAACAATGAATTATTATTCTTGTAAAAATCGAGCATTAAAAAAAACTTGAATTTCAGTAGATTTTCAAAGATAAAACAGTTTTGTAAATCCATTTCTCACGAAAGTCTCTAAACATTGATATTCAATAGATCACTCGATACACAATCATCGCATCTACATCCTTTATTCAGCCATAAAGATGAATGATGGAGTTACTTTTCATCCTTCATAATAAGACTGTAATTTTTTTCAAAGAAGATGATCAAAGCGATACTACACGCATGGTGACAGGTACATGATATCTTTCCTCATACAGGACTTGTCATGTCATATTTCCAGAATACAATATACTTAATGAAATGACCTTCATGCACGATTATACCCACTCTATATTATAGCATGTGTAAAAACTTAATTCTTACCATTTCTTCTCTATATCTTTATGTGATTTTTCGATACTTGAAAATAACAATGCTCTCGTGAAAGTCCTCATATTGCAAAATTGAATGTCCACAAATTTCCTGTTGTGGTGGCTCTATAAAGGATCCGATAAACAAAAAATTTGATAATTATAATAGTTGTGATACTATTTCGGGTAGTTCAGTAAGTAGAAAGCAATAATCCAGATAATTACAATTATTAAATTTTTATTTTTGAAGCTACTGCTTCTGACTATTTAATGGTTCCTGAAAATATTTTATGTTAGTTTTAGCACTAACTACTTTGTTATTATTTTAAATCGATACACTATATTAATACATCTGATTCGTTATTTTACATTGTATTAATGTTCTTAGAATGTATAAAAATTTGCTTTAAAATAAAAGTTATATATCCAGTTATGGTATCATTGTAGAAGATTTAAATAAGGTTTTGTTTACCTTTTCCTGTCGAGACGATTATTCAAGCGTGTAAATGGAATCAAATGCTGTGTATTAAAATGATATCTGATTAGTGTGTCANCCGTTTAAAATTGTCCGTTATTAAAGGTTTGACTGTATTATATAGGCCTACTAAAATAAAGCTGTAAATTGATAAAATTTTAAACATCAAAAAGTAATTTTTCGTGGTTTTGTTTACCTTTTCCTGTCGAGACGATTATTCAAGCGTGTAAATGGAATCAAATGCTGTGTATTAAAATGATATCTGATTAGTGTGTCAATACTATTTACATATATTCACACGATTTATTCTGTATATGTATACTGGAAGCCCACCAGTGTGATAAAAATCACTAAGCAGTCAGTTTGTAGTGGATTCGCGCCTCACCAACACGTGTTTTCCTGTTTCCTTCAAGCGCCCAACACCTAAATGTGGATAGAAAGTTCTCCTGGGAGGTAGATCGCCCATTTAAATTACAGTTAGATAAGGCAAGATAACCTTATCTTACTGTAATTTAAAAAAAAAAAAAGTATGGAACAGAACACGATAAATTTTATTTCCCATTACTTTATGTATGTAAAACTAGATAAAGTCTATACTTTTTTGCATATATAAGAGCTAACTCGTTGTCAACATCCACTGGTTCAACTAGAGTTTAATGCGTTCAACTAGAGTTGTAGCTTGACTCTTATGAAATTATCGTGTTCCAGAGAAATGCAAATGGACATAAATCAGGTTAATCGCAATAAAAGCGCTCCCAGCGCTAACTAAAAACCATTTTTCGAATTATTTTTGTCCTTCACGTAATTTAGAGAGTTTATCAGAAGTCTTCTTTGAGGACTTTTAAGATCTCCTCTTTGTATAAATACCTCATAATAATTATTTTTTAATAAGTCATATTCGAAACTGGAGTAACCTACAGCTGACCTTCACCTAAAATATAAATTTCTACGAATTTTAATGGTATTAATCGTGTCATTATGTCGATCAGATAAAGGCTCTGATAATTTAAAACTGCAAAAAAGTTTAAAAATTATATATTTTTTTTAATAAAATAAAAATAATTAACTCGAAATGGTTCAAGAATTAAGAAGAATTATTGTAAAAAAATGCTGTGATGGATGCTAACTTTCAATTATTGTAATCATAGTTTTTTATACTGCAAAATATGTGTACAGTACATAACACTTCGTAGTGAAGTCAAATATATGACAATTATAAGTTTAAAGAAATTATAGATATTATTATATAATTTTTCTATAAAAAATTTGCAAATATATGGTTTGAAACACCGTCATAAATCAGATTTCGTGTAGTTGAATCTATTAATAATATACAATTAAAATTGTGAAACAGTAAAAGAAGTATTTAACGTCATCATTTAATACTCGGAATTAAAATTTAAAAACGAATAAATCAAAAACTGTAAGACTAAACCAGTCTAAAAAAACAATAAAATCAATAAAAAGAACAATGATTGAGAAACAAAACGAATAATGACTCGTGAAAAACATAATAGAACTTAAAACATTAAGTAGGAAGAAAAAACATGAAAAACAACAAAGAAGGAAATTACACACTTACAATTTAAAAAATATATATATAAAG
>NW_019384415.1:891595-896882 GCF_000671375.1 Centruroides sculpturatus | reverse complement strand
ATATATACACTGATATATTATATCAGTGGGGCAGTCCTACTTTGTGCTTCACACTATGCCAAAGAGGTGGGTCGAAAATACACGCAATTGTTTTTATATTTATAGAAAAAATTATTGCTTTTATTGTTACATTCCTGTTAACTTTCTTCATATAAGTAGAGAGATTGAATACTGAAGAACCTCTAAAGAAGGGGCCCACCCCTGTATTATTCTTGCCATTTTTTTACTTAATAAATATTTATTTCTGTAATTTATTCGTTATATTTTACTATCATTAGCAATTTTTAAAAGAATTTTCTTAGCTGGGATACGTTATATTTTCGTGAGAGGATGGAATTTTTCTTTAAAGTAAACTATTGTATTTACGTGTTTACAAATAAAATAAACTACTAACGAGTGTTTAGAATATTTTAAATAATAATATAAAGTGGATATCGATAGCTTATCTTACATTTTTTTTTGGTCTTGTAAACAGAAAAAATCAAGCATACGATATCTCCGCCCATGTTAAGATGTCCATTCATCTTAAATGTGTGAAATAACCTAAAGGCTCCTAACCTTTCGGTTACTAGTTATTTCCAATTATTGTTGACATACGATCCTTCAGGGCAACAACAAAGATTTTTAAATTATAGGTTTTCTATATAGATATTCCTTGTTATATAATAACACGAATTTAATCTCTAAATTCCAGAATTAGAAGAAGAATACGAGATTATCAGCATTAATAAGACACATTACTAGTCTGGAATTATTCCACCAAATGGAAAAATGTACTAATAAAATATATGAATTGGATTTATGGTATTATTCCACGTTGCAGATTAACCATGAGGCAAAAATTCTGTTGATTACATAGAGGCAACAAGTGAACCAGCTTCAGTACCTCGAGACTAAGAAAACTGGCTCATCTCCTTGCTATAAACGTAATTTATATATCTTCAGAATAACAATGAATTATTATTCTTGTAAAAATCGAGCATTAAAAAAAACTTGAATTTCAGTAGATTTTCAAAGATAAAACAGTTTTGTAAATCCATTTCTCACGAAAGTCTCTAAACATTGATATTCAATAGATCACTCGATACACAATCATCGCATCTACATCCTTTATTCAGCCATAAAGATGAATGATGGAGTTACTTTTCATCCTTCATAATAAGACTGTAATTTTTTTCAAAGAAGATGATCAAAGCGATACTACACGCATGGTGACAGGTACATGATATCTTTCCTCATACAGGACTTGTCATGTCATATTTCCAGAATACAATATACTTAATGAAATGACCTTCATGCACGATTATACCCACTCTATATTATAGCATGTGTAAAAACTTAATTCTTACCATTTCTTCTCTATATCTTTATGTGATTTTTCGATACTTGAAAATAACAATGCTCTCGTGAAAGTCCTCATATTGCAAAATTGAATGTCCACAAATTTCCTGTTGTGGTGGCTCTATANTATTAATATTTTAAACAGTGTAAAAAATAAATTAAGCTTTAAACTTGATAGAGCATTAACCCATAAAATGTTAATATAAAAGTGTATCTAGGTGACAAATAAACCAATAGCGTAATGCTTTACATACGAAACGAATTATATTATTGGCTCTTTTACTTAATTGCTGTTTCGTAATCATGAGATATTACGTCATCGAGTGTCTTCCTCGCGCAAACGATGCGTAATGTCACACACAGTATGGCGTCATTACAAAGTGTGACGTAATCAGAGAAGTGAGAGGTTGATATGCAAACAGGAGGGGAAGCATAAATTTTAAAAAAATGCGACGTAGGAATAGCGGGGAATGAGGGATGAATTATTATTTAAAATACGATTTTAAAAATTTTGTAATACTTATTTTAATATTTACTTACGAAAAAATCGTGAGTTTAAATGACAAATTCAAAGAAATAATGTAAATAGTAATGTAATTTGGTAGAAAGAAAAAGCACGCACGATATAAATATAGTAATAGTTTGATAAGACACGAATTTCGTATTATTAACCGACTGATAAAAATCTTAAAAATACAAAAAATTCTTTAAGTAATACATTTTATTATATTTAATTTAAAAAGTAAATTTTACAACACATCGAATTTTTTTCTTGAAATTATTGATGCAATAATCTCTTAACAGCGAAAGTATAAAAAAGGCCGTTATTCGGAGGTGGCCGTCCTTTGAAGGTTACATTTTATGAGGTTTTGTTTGGAAAAAAAACTCCTGAAAAAATGACCGCCGTTTAAAATTGTCCGTTATTAAAGGTTTGACTGTATTATATAGGCCTACTAAAATAAAGCTGTAAATTGATAAAATTTTAAACATCAAAAAGTAATTTTTCGTTGAAAATAAATAAATAAAATACGATTGATTGATTGTATAGGAGAATAAATGAGTTTACTTTAAATAAGGTTTTGTTTACCTTTTCCTGTCGAGACGATTATTCAAGCGTGTAAATGGAATCAAATGCTGTGTATTAAAATGATATCTGATTAGTGTGTCAATACTATTTACATATATTCACACGATTTATTCTGTATATGTATACTGGAAGCCCACCAGTGTGATAAAAATCACTAAGCAGTCAGTTTGTAGTAGATTCGCGCCTCACCAACACGTGTTTTCCTGTTTCCTTCAAGCGCCCAACACCTAAATGTGGATAGAAAGTTCTCCTGGGAGGTAGATCGCCCATTTAAATTACAGTTAGATAAGGCAAGATAACCTTATCTTACTGTAATTTAAAAAAAAAAAAAGTATGGAACAGAACACGATAAATTTTATTTCCCATTACTTTATGTATGTAAAACTAGATAAAGTCTATACTTTTTTGCATATATAAGAGCTAACTCGTTGTCAACATCCACTGGTTCAACTAGAGTTTAATGCGTTCAACTAGAGTTGTAGCTTGACTCTTATGAAATTATCGTGTTCCAGAGAAATGCAAATGGACATAAATCAGGTTAATCGCAATAAAAGCGCTCCCAGCGCTAACTAAAAACCATTTTTCGAATTATTTTTGTCCTTCACGTAATTTAGAGAGTTTATCAGAAGTCTTCTTTGAGGACTTTTAAGATCTCCTCTTTGTATAAATACCTCATAATAATTATTTTTTAATAAGTCATATTCGAAACTGGAGTAACCTACAGCTGACCTTCACCTAAAATATAAATTTCTACGAATTTTAATGGTATTAATCGTGTCATTATGTCGATCAGATAAAGGCTCTGATAATTTAAAACTGCAAAAAAGTTTAAAAATTATATATTTTTTTTAATAAAATAAAAATAATTAACTCGAAATGGTTCAAGAATTAAGAAGAATTATTGTAAAAAAATGCTGTGATGGATGCTAACTTTCAATTATTGTAATCATAGTTTTTTATACTGCAAAATATGTGTACAGTACATAACACTTCGTAGTGAAGTCAAATATATGACAATTATAAGTTTAAAGAAATTATAGATATTATTATATAATTTTTCTATAAAAAATTTGCAAATATATGGTTTGAAACACCGTCATAAATCAGATTTCGTGTAGTTGAATCTANTTGTTTCATACAAGAATTCAAACTAATTTTTAAAAAATCTTTTATGCTTATAATAAAGAAAGAATCAGATCCCTCTACAAAAAAATTTTTAAATCAACTTTGATAATTTATGCTGCTATTTATACAGTTAAATTTTTTATGATTTAATCTCTACGTCAATCCTTGCTTAGATTTAAAGGTTTATGAAAGCTTTTATTCACTCTGATTCTTTGTACTGAGATTCAGAAAATATTCGGTTCTTTCCACTAAAATTATATAGTTTTAACAGAGAATTTCGTTTAAATTTTTCATAAATCTGATCAATTAATTATTGTTGAGCACGGTTGCGATTGCTGTAGGCTTTCATGCTTATCATGCTCTATCAATTCTTTTTATTAAACCGCAATTACAGTATTTGAATAATTATAGCAAAGCATAGATCAATCATAATACTCTCGAATAACGGTTTATAACGGTTTTTCTATCCTAAAGATTGCCCTGAAATTTATTTATATTATTTTAATTTAATATATTCTACCGAAGATTTCAAGCAGCCAATACTATTTTTATATGGAAAGAATTCGAGGTTCAAACTACATCTACTTATTATCAATGATATAATTATTTTTTATATCCTTTATAAAAGGAAAGAATGACAAAATAGGACAGAAAAATCATTTATTTTCCATTTACGCTAGACAAGAAAATATTTGTCTACAGAGTTTATTGATCTGTTAGTAAATTAGGTTTAAATAATACTTGCTATTGGAATTCGTAGAATCGATTGTTTAATCGATTTTTTTATCTCGAATCTACTTAACACGAATATTATAAAACTAAGTACGAAACTCAATTAAGATGAAGATAAGATTAATCAGAATTACGAAAGGAACAATTAAATCGTCTTGTTACGAATAACACTTCATATAACATTGAGTTTTTTAACCTTCAACCTTTAAATAACGACCACCTCCGAATAACGGACATTTTTTCGGGAACTTTTTTACACAAAAACTCATACAAAATAGCCTTCAACATAGAAGTTATAGTATAAGGATATTAAAAGTAGGGATTGTATAGTGTAAGGGTATTAAAAGTAGGGATGTGGTATATTATAAGGGTATCAAAAGGATATAATTCTTAGTTTAATATGGTTAGAAATATGTTAATTCGCTCTAATTAAGGCTGCGTTATCATCTTCTTTATTTCTTTATTTATTTATTTTTGTGTTTTCATAACAGTGATGTCGCTTTCTCTATCCCATTCGTGGTTTAACGGTCAGCGACCTTCACCTTCTCTTCAGTAAATCTAGGTCTTGCGTGACGCATGACGATCTCCGTTGTTTTTCTCCTTTACTTCTTCTTACCAGCATCGTCAGACCGAAACCCCGATTTAACCAATCACGTGATTTGACGTTATAACCGTTTACTATTTTCCCCTCTTATTGTAATTACCATTTTTGGCAATTAATTTCTCTTCGTTAAGCATATCGTTCTACTTAAGCTATTAACTTATATTTTTCTTATATAATTTTAATTTTTAAATTAATTTTTAACTTAAAATTGCCTTAAAAACAATTAAATTACTCTTTGATCATGATTTTAATGTTATAAAATTATGTTAAATTGATAGATTTAATTTTAAAGTTTTCCAGTATAATTCTAATTTTATTTCTATTAATTTTAAATTAAATCAGATAATATTTTAATAAATTATCTGCTAATTTTCTCATTTATATATATTAAAAAATAT
>NW_019384415.1:828612-891568 GCF_000671375.1 Centruroides sculpturatus | reverse complement strand
ATATAATAGTCTATTTTGTTTAGTTTTTTCTGTTTCCTTCCGTTAAATTTTCCCAAGTAAAAATAAAATTAATTAGAATTTAGTTGCAAATTTGTTATTTAAAAATCTATATTTATATATTATTTATATTATAAATTATACAGTACAGAAGTAAACAGAACTATAATACTATAATAAAGGGATGCGGTATGGTATAAGGGTATTAAAAGTAGGGATGAGGTGTAATATAAGGGTATTAAAAGTAGGGATGTGGGTAAAAGTTAATCGAAGCATACAACAGAAAAAGGAACTTTTAAAAAGAATCAGCAGGTGTAAGGGGGAGGAAAACTTAACAGAAAACAAGACCACGTGTTCAACAGGAGGAGGGAGAGAGAGAGAGAGAGAGAAGACGGCAGCGCCACTGAAACTACACTCCATCAGTAGTGACTGCGATTGGACAGCGTGCTCCGGAGACGCAATCAGTGCTTCTACATTGGACCGAAACACCCGTAACATCGCGGGAACACCGGCAAACAGCCGTATTATAACAATGTATTGTACGGCAAGCGGTCAGGAATATTATCAACGGCAGGATAGTCCAGCAACTGTATCTGCAGTGACCCACGGAGGCATTCCGATGCAGACAGGTGGATATCACCCCACTGGACTTTACAGGTGAGGCACCTCTTCCCTTTTAACACGTAAATTTATAAATTATCATAACTGTTAATGTACATCCTCCCGTTATAGTGTATTCTATATAACAATACAATAGTTAACGTTTAAAGGTATAACTATTAATCCCTTGTAAAAATAAGTAAAATAATAATAAAAATACCTTCTTCCAATTTGTTCTGCTATCATTTTGGTCCAATTAAATATATATTTTTTCGTTATATACTTAAATAGTGATTTTTTAAATAAATTATTTAAGTGTAATTAAACGGAAGAATTCTTCCCGGATTTATAAGTAATATAGGCCTACACGTTACCCTTAAAAAATATTAACTTTAAAACTGTAAAATTTACTTTAAAAATTTATATTATTCGCTTATATCATTTACTTAAAACTATTATTTATTACTTTTATTTTAAGTAATTTTATGAAGTTGTTTAAACTAAAATTCCTACAAACTTAATTTTTTAAACTGGAAACGTGTTTGTTGAATAATTAAGTTCATTTTAAATTCTGTTTAAAACGTACATTTTTAAATTGGGATTATCATTTAAATATAGTTTATTATCTATATAAAACTATAATTATTTTGCCTTAATTATAATTAATTTATCTTATATAAATTATGAAAGACTGTAACAGCGAATAATACAAAAATTAAGAATTTAAGGCGTTTATGTATAGTACAGTAATTTATAATTAATTAAAAAGCTATAGAACAGTTTTCATGTATATCTCTGTGTTATTCATATATTTTAAATATAAATTTAATGAAAAAACTATTAAAAATTCAAGTAGACTTTTACACCTCCCCTCTAATCACAGACAAAGCATTGTTAACCTTTGTTACTTTTTAACATATTAATAAGCAAAATGCAGTTTCTCCATACACGTTAGTCTTTATTTATATATAAATATTCATTATTCATATTCATATGATGATAAGGCTTCCCTATACAGGTGATGATAGTTTATATCTTTAACCACAGAGGTCGCTAGCATAGCAATAAAGGTCTTATATTTAGTCTAGTGTTTCTAATCTTATAATTTATATAATTTTTGGTATTAAGCCAGATTTATGGATGTTAGAAAAGAAAATTCTGATTTATATTGTCCATTTTCTATATATTTTTGCTTCAAAATATAACAACATAATAAAATAACTCTTACTTGTTTACACTATTTAACTGATCCTCATTGTGCTCTTGTATTAAGCAACACACTAAAAGAAGGTGGGTTTAGAACCGATTCGTTTCTAAATTTTAAATGTAAAAAAATTAAATTCAGATTCAAAATAATCAAAATCTTGTTTCTTAATTAAATTCTTTAATTGTTTTTAAACTTAAAACATTTCAGATTTTATTCTTGTATCACATCTGTGACGTCAAAAGTTTGCAGTTTTATACTCTTAAACGTCATTTATGTATCGATTTTAAAATCTATATTCAAATATTGTAATAATTTAGTGTATTTTATTTTAAAAATTTGTTTATTTGAAGCGTTTTTAAATACATACAATAAAGAAATTCTCATACAAAAACACTAAGTAATAAAGACTTTTTTAGGTTTACTTAGTGTTAATCTTTAGAAAAATACAATAGTGGCTTCTTTATAAAGCTGTAAATACGTTTACCTTTATTTAAATTTTTTTTAAAAAATGTATATAAATATAAATGAAACGTTAATCTTTCCTTCAATTTAAAGGGGCAATTGGAAACCTCATAAATCTTACACGCAAAAAACGCATTTTTGTCCTAGACAAACCCAAATTACATCGACGACAATCAAATCCTCTAGTCATCCAGATAGGTCAGTTAAGTTGAACGACTAAAAAGAGATGCGTAGTCAAGGTTTTGAGGCCAGATATTCTGGTTCCTCAATAAAGGCATTCCTGTGCATGGGTGACCATTCAACAACAACAACACAACAACAACAATATACCAAAAAAAAAAAAAGCCTGGTAGCTTTGATGTTAGTGGTAAATCTTTCAAGAAAGAACATTTGGATAACTTATGTACCTACTTAAGATATTTCTTTTATCGCATTCTTAGTGTTTCTTATTGTTGAGCTTGGCCTATATAGAATGATGTTTTTCATGACAGACTAAACTTAATTATCTCTGGTAATAACCTAGAATATAATAGTCTATTTTGTTTAGTTTACAGCCACTGAAACTACACTCCATCAGTAGTGACTGCGATTGGACAGCGTGCTCCGGAGACGCAATCAGTGCTTCTACATTGGACCGAAACACCCGTAACATCGCGGGAACACCGGCAAACAGCCGTATTATAACAATGTATTGTACGGCAAGCGGTCAGGAATATTATCAACGGCAGGATAGTCCAGCAACTGTATCTGCAGTGACCCACGGAGGCATTCCGATGCAGACAGGTGGATATCACCCCACTGGACTTTACAGGTGAGGCACCTCTTCCCTTTTAACACGTAAATTTATAAATTATCATAACTGTTAATGTACATCCTCCCGTTATAGTGTATTCTATATAACAATACAATAGTTAACGTTTAAAGGTATAACTATTAATCCCTTGTAAAAATAAGTAAAATAATAATAAAAATACCTTCTTCCAATTTGTTCTGCTATCATTTTGGTCCAATTAAATATATATTTTTTCGTTATATACTTAAATAGTGATTTTTTAAATAAATTATTTAAGTGTAATTAAACGGAAGAATTCTTCCCGGATTTATAAGTAATATAGGCCTACACGTTACCCTTAAAAAATATTAACTTTAAAACTGTAAAATTTACTTTAAAAATTTATATTATTCGCTTATATCATTTACTTAAAACTATTATTTATTACTTTTATTTTAAGTAATTTTATGAAGTTGTTTAAACTAAAATTCCTACAAACTTAATTTTTTAAACTGGAAACGTGTTTGTTGAATAATTAAGTTCATTTTAAATTCTGTTTAAAACGTACATTTTTAAATTGGGATTATCATTTAAATATAGTTTATTATCTATATAAAACTATAATTATTTTGCTTTAATTATAATTAATTTATCTTATATAAATTATGAAAGACTGTAACAGCGAATAATACAAAAATTAAGAATTTAAGGCGTTTATGTATAGTACAGTACTTCTATAATTAATTAAAAAGCTATAGAACAGTTTTAATGTATATCCCTGTGTTATTCATATATTTTAAATATAAATTTAATGAAAAAACTATTAAAAATTCAAGTAGACTTTTACACCTCCCCTCTAATCACAGACAAAGCATTGTTAACCTTTGTTACTTTTTAACATATTAATAAGCAAAATGCAGTTTCTCCATACACGTTAGTCTTTATTTATATATAAATATTCATTATTCATTTTCATATGATGATAAGGCTTCCCTATACAGGTGATGATAGTTTATATCTTTAACCACAGAGGTCGCTAGCATAGCAATAAAGGTCTTATATTTAGTCTAGTGTTTCTAATCTTATAATTTATATAATTTTTGGTATTAAGCCAGATTTATGGATGTTAGAAAAGAAAATTCTGATTTATATTGTCCATTTTCTATATATTTTTGCTTCAAAATATAACAACATAATAAAATAACTCTTACTTGTTTACACTATTTAACTGATCCTCATTGTGCTCTTGTATTAAGCAACACACTAAAAGAAGGTGGGTTTAGAACCGATTCGTTTCTAAATTTTAAATGTAAAAAAATTAAATTCAGATTCAAAATAATCAAAATCTTGTTTCTTAATTAAATTCTTTAATTGTTTTTAAACTTAAAACATTTCAGATTTTATTCTTGTATCACATCTGTGACGTCAAAAGTTTGCAGTTTTATACTCTTAAACGTCATTTATGTATCGATTTTAAAATCTATATTCAAATATTGTAATAATTTAGTGTATTTTATTTTAAAAATTTGTTTATTTGAAGCGTTTTTAAATACATACAATAAAGAAATTCTCATACAAAAACACTAAGTAATAAAGACTTTTTTAGGTTTACTTAGTGTTAATCTTTAGAAAAATACAATAGTGGCTTCTTTATAAAGCTGTAAATACGTTTACCTTTATTTAAATTTTTTTTAAAAAATGTATATAAATATAAATGAAACGTTAATCTTTCCTTCAATTTAAAGGGGCAATTGGAAACCTCATAAATCTTACACGCAAAAAACGCATTTTTGTCCTAGACAAACCCAAATTACATCGACGACAATCAAATCCTCTAGTCATCCAGATAGGTCAGTTAAGTTGAACGACTAAAAAGAGATGCGTAGTCAAGGTTTTGAGGCCAGATATTCTGGTTCCTCAATAAAGGCATTCCTGTGCATGGGTGACCATTCAACAACAACAACACAACAACAACAATATACCAAAAAAAAAAAAAGCCTGGTAGCTTTGATGTTAGTGGTAAATCTTTCAAGAAAGAACATTTGGATAACTTATGTACCTACTTAAGATATTTCTTTTATCGCATTCTTAGTGTTTCTTATTGTTGAGCTTGGCCTATATAGAATGATGTTTTTCATGACAGACTAAACTTAATTATCTCTGGTAATAACCTAGAATATAATAGTCTATTTTGTTTAGTTTACATATATAATATATATATATATACTCAGCTATTATATCTTTAAACAGAAGTATACAAGTAAGTTTTTAACTTACTTACTTGAACTATTACTATTAATGAATCAAGAAAAAAGTTTTTAACTTACTTCTTTTCTTGATTCATTAATCAGTGGGTGCTTCTAGGTTAAGTGCTCAACGTAAAATAAATTAATATGTTTTTACGTTCATACAAGAATCTCTGTGTTT
The DNA here is from genome assembly GCF_000671375.1 of Centruroides sculpturatus. Lineage (NCBI taxonomy): Eukaryota > Metazoa > Arthropoda > Arachnida > Scorpiones > Buthidae > Centruroides > Centruroides sculpturatus. Next base: position 886,103 of record NW_019384415.1, on the reverse strand, counting down.
GAATTATATCATTAAATTGTCTGTTTTCCTGTTATAATATATATATTTATTTAATATTTTTGTAGCCTTAAAATTTGTGTTATTTTATGCATTAATTGAGTATTTTGACACCGCATAATTGTATTTAAATATGACTTAAATACAATTAAAATTTTCTTTGAAAATATATAATTTGATATGCTAGGGTTTAATCCTTAACTTAAACTGCATTAATTTAATTTTACTTACTTCAGACAGTTTTATTTTTATATTCTTTCCCGTATCTTGTTTATCAAATTCCATTAATCCAAAACAAAAGTAGGATCATGTTGAATTAATGACTAAATTATCTCATATCGATCTCCACTTAGTACTTAGACTGGTTTTACAAAGCTTGTCCAATTAATTTAGAAAACATTTGAATTAAATATGTTTAACCTGTTTAAATATGATATATTATACTAGTCAGATCAAACTATCTTATTATCGTGTCTAAGGAAGCAACCCTTTAATTGTTATAGATCCTGTGTGTATGTTATAATGCGTGGGTTTGGCATTATTTCCAAATATACTTATGTTTGTTAATGATTCTATTAACTAGTTAAGGGGTACAGACGATGAGAAAGACAACTGTTTAAGTGTCTCAACTTATTACGTTTAACGGTATAACTTCGAGTAACACTTAAAAGTCACGTCTTACTTTAAACACTAGTTTTTCGGTCATTCACACAGGAGTAGTGTCGAAGTTCTCGACACATGAGCTTAGCTTTGCTTCAGTAGTTTGTTAGGCAATTAGTTTAGAGACTAGAAATTATCATTTTGCTTTCGTGTTATTTAGTTTTTAAACACTATAACGAGTGGGGGACATTATTATATATTAGAGCTTACACTGTCAATTAACGCCTAGGTGGGCCAATTTTCTTCCTGCTAAAGATCTTTATCTGATTTATTAGTTGAGTGAAATTTATTTTCCACACTCAATATATATTTTGGTGTAGACAGAATATTCATTTTTTGGGAGGGTTGTTGTTGGTGGTGTCTAAAAATTATGCTAATTTGCATATTTAGTATGTAAGTTATTAACTTTTATACATTATTATACATAATAAATTTAATTTACATGATTTTTTATCACGTTAAAAAAATGCCTTTGAGCTAATTACATGAGAGAATTTTAAGTTTAATTTGTTTTAAAGGTTTTTTAAATGTTACATTAAATTATACTTAAATTATACAATATAAACGTATTTAAAAGAATAAATTGAATATTATTAAATAAAATATCATAAAATTAATAAATTGCACATTTTTTACATTGTTGAAGTCGATTAATTTCAAATTTAATTGCCATTTTGCTAAGATTTTACGTGTTTAATTAATAAATAAGTAAAATTTTAACTATTAAATTAAGCTTAATTAAACTAAATCAAATTAACTGAATTAAAAAATAAATTATAATTAAGTCAAAAATATTTTCTACTTTAAAACTTTTTATGAGATAAATGAGAGAAAACGGTTGTTCAATAAAATCCAAGGTATTGCAAAATATTGAAAGATACGACCAATCAAATGTCTTGTATTTTAACGCCTCATAATAACACCATTGAAGAATAATATACGTGATTTTAGTTCAGCCCCCTTACCCTGACCAATCCAGTTTTCAATGTCGCTCTTTACGTCACAATCGTTTCACAATCATCGATTGACATTTTACGATGATTATTGTCTTGCAAAAAATAAAAAATAAAAATTATCATAACAGTAAATGTGCCAATAATTTATTTATGAGATAAATTGTTATTTGGAGTGTGATAAAAAAAATAATAAAAATAACACTTATTTTTTCTGGTGCACACAAATATACATATTATTATAAGTAATAAAAAAAATAGATTTTTATCTTATAATTATTACAAGATTTTTACATGTATACTTTAAATATTTTTTATTTATACATATTTTTTTCTAGTATTTCCTCTTTAATAATTCATAAGATATATTATATAATTTTAAATTTTGAACATAGAATTTTAATTTATATAGCAAACAAGCCTTTAAGATAAATAAAATATGTGTAATAGAATACAGAAAATTTAATTATGTTCAAGCTTCATCTTTGAAGAGAATTCTTCTTTCATTATTTAACATTATAATCTTTTAATTTATATTTTTAATCCTGAATCCTTGAAGATAATTCACACTCGAAGGTTCTTATAACTTTTATTGGGTATAATTGTGATATAATATCTTTATATACTTAAAATTTTAGTATTGAGAGACTCAAATTTTAGTTTCCTGGTAAGTAAACTCTCTTATGTATCAAAGTTTTAACAGGAGAAACCATGGGAATCTTCACTCTTGATGATAATCTAGAGAAGGTTAAGGAAATCCGAGCATCATAAGTAGTAGAACAAGGAACATATTATCATTCCTGTACACGGGTGATAATATGTATCTTTCTCTCGACAGATGACTATATGCTGTTAATCATTATACTAACCAAAACTGGATTCATCACTTTTTTTCCTCATTGCTATAGGTGACAGCTCTTCTTGTTTCATACAAGAANTTTATGAATAAAAATTTGACAAACTATTTATCGTTTTATGACGAGTAAAATTTTTTCGTCGCGTTCGCGGCTTTTAAGTAATGCTTAAACCTTTGAGGCGCGAGGCCCTTCGGACCGCGAAGCATAGGCGGTGGCCCACGTCGTCCATGCTTTACGTCGCTCTTGGTCATAGAAATGATGTAATTTGAAAATAAATTATTTATAAATACGTATGTCAAGTTATATTTTTATTAAGACGCAAAATATATTTGAGAGTTTACGGCCACTTAAGATGTGCCAGGTGAGACGTTGTTGAAAAAAAAAAGTTATGCATTCCATCACGTACATAAACAGTATCGTAATTCGCCAAGTGCAAATCAGCAAATTCGTAAAATTTTTGTTTATTTTGAACAATCCGGATAATCGAAAATCCAAATAATAGAGGTCCGGATAATCGAGGTTTTACTGTAGATAGAAATTCGATTAGAATGCTTATGTTCATTCCCTTTCTCTTAAATGCTGGTCTAATGACTGGAATATCATATGACGATGAAACACCATTTTCGTACCAATATTGCGTGGGTTGTCACGATTTCTATTTTAAAAGTTATTCTTAATATTAGGAATTTGTGTCTTTTACTGTAATTGTGAGAATCGAACAAAATAAAGGAAAACAACCTGATGATGATCTCATGAAAAGTTGATATATATCAACTTTCTGATTCGGATTATCAACTTACGCTTTCTCATCACTGATAGTGACGCATTTAAACATCTTTCTCTCGGTTTGAATTATTTCTGTAAATTTGCATCTTTGAATAAGACGAAGAACAGCACATTTTAGTCGGTCGTCGCTCGTTTTTCTAGTCGTTAAGAATTGTTTGTTCCTTTCTATCCAGTCATTGGAATTTGTGTTTATGTGCTTCATTTTCATTTTTGCTTGAGTGTTTCCAACGTGAGAAATATTTGTCAGGATTCATAAAGTGTTATTGTCAACCTCAAACCCATCAAAATCACGAGTAGTAGGCGTAACCGACTTTTCTCAGATATTTCCCGAGCGTAATCATATTCGGCTATAAGAAGGCTCAAAAGAACATAGAAACCTCACAACTGTGTGCCAGAAAGGCCACATAATCCATACTCTTCACTAGAAGAAGCCAGTTAACTATTTTACAATTTTATTGAGAAAAAAGAAAGCAGACGACAAATATGACTGCATTTGAATAACTTTATTTGTTTTAAATTATTACAAAATATAAAAGTAATTTAATGTAATAACTCGTTTTTAGCCTGTAATAAATTTAAACTTGTGTTATTTTAGTTTACATCCCATATTGTTGATTTATCTGCATAGAAATCTATTGTTAGTCCTGGTCTCTACACACGCACACGTGCACACCCATAGACAACAACACACACACACACACACAACCAATACGCATACACACACAAACTAATACGTAAAGGGTCTATATACATATATAGAATTAATTATTCGCTTCGAAAGTTGATGTATTGGCAATGTATATTATCATTTTAAAAACAATGTTAAATACTTATGTAGCTTATATATATAAGCTACATAAAATATATGCTATATACACTTTATGCAGCTTACATGTTTATAAAAGCTGTATTAGTATATATATAATTCGTAATACTCGTTTAAAATTCACAATTAAAAGCATACGTAAGACTCAATTATATATACCACCCCAGAAGAAAGAAAACCATTTTTAAATTAATTGTTTTTATTTCTTTAACCAGTTTAAATTAAGTATAACCAAGCAAAGTAACGTTTTTTAATAAGTTAATTACGTTTAATTACAATTAACATCGCGTGCAAACGAAGCCATTTAAAATAATATTAGATTTATTAACTTATCCTATATAATTAACCCATAAAATGGATTAATCAAGTGACATTTCGTGATAAGTCTAAAGACAAAACTAGATTCTACCAACACGTGTCTTAGTCACTGCCCTTTTATTCAATAATGTACAATGAATAAAGCTGATACAAACGATAAAAATAAACAATGGTAATTTTTACGTTCCATCGTTACAGTATATTTAATATAGATTAATAACGGTGCCTCACAAACTTGGCCTTATTCGTAGTGTTTATCTGCTCAATGAACTGAACCACAAAAGGGGGTATCCTCTCCGTCCTCCTAAACTTTTATGTATTTTTAGATATATATTTTTTTCTTTTTTTACAGTTATTTCCTACAAAATAATCAATGAATCGAATCTTTGCCATTTGAGTCATAAAATCTAATATTTCAAAAGTACATTGTCTTACATCATTTCATCTAAAATAAGGCTATTTTAATATTAAGGTTTACCTCAAAAAATAGCTGCTGGTCTATTTCTTTAACTTAGAAATAAAATTAAGTTACTTAATTCTCATTTATCTTGAATTTATTTAACTATTAAACGTTAATTTTAATTGTGTTTTAAAGCTGTCAGTTTTATTTCTAAATTAAAGAAATACTTCAAAGGCTTTAAACACAATTAAATTTAATGTTTAACATTTAAATGGATTCAAAATAAATGAGAATTAAGAAACATAATTTTAGTTTTAACTTCAAGTTTCTTAATTCTCATTTATATTTTAATGAATTTAACTATTAAACATTAAATTTAATTGCCTTTAAACCTTTTTCTACATACTTCATTTCGTATAATTTAGTCAAGAAGAATTCTCCTTGTCTATGTTGAGCAATGCTACAAGCGACGTTTCGTAATTTAATACTTCGTACATAATTAACGTTACATAATTCAATAGAATTAGTATATTTTTAAAAAAAATAATGGACTTGACAATTATTTTATACATCTTCTTGTAAATAATATTATTTCTATTAATTTATATAATTATAAAAATGAGACAATATTAATAAAAATCTAATTATATTTTAAANAACATTTGTAAAGAATGAAATTAAATCATGGGTTGAAAAATATGCTCCCACTTCAAAGGTAATGAAAAATTTTTAATACATTAACATTTTATAAATTGTTAAAAATAAATTTTTTTTAATTCAAATAATTAAAAATTACATAAAGTGATCAAAGTTTATTTAATCTTCTCAAGGCTTCTTACCTGTAATCTGTGAAATTATTTTATTTGACTGTTCAGCTATTCAACATAAAATTTTTAAAGAAAATTAATTTTTATTTGTTTATACCATTAAATGTGAAACAAAAATTGATTAAATAGATGAAACTTGACATTCGGGCCATGGCTGTCTGCTCTCTTTTAAATAAAATCATGAAAGAACTTGACAATATTTAATGTTAAATTTACTCTGCAATCTTCCCTGTACTTATCATCCAAAAATTGCCAGATCCAGACTGGGTCTTCTGATATTTAAAGATTGCATCAAATACTTCGACCATTTGCACTTCCATAAATATTTTAATGGAAATGTAGAGTCGGATTGGCTACAATTAAGAATTTCTGAATGAAACTTTCATAATACATCATGCGTGTTTACTCCCTTTTATAGACTAAGAATTTCTCAAAGATCATACTTTTATTACATCTCTCATAATATGATCGATTTTGAAAATTTACCACATGAAGATTTTAGTTGTTTTAAATGTGTTTGTAAATGAATACTTTAATTCTTAGTGTTTAATATTCTTGTCCTATTGTTATCTCATCAATACTTTTTTTATGTTTTTTTAATTTTCGATTTACACTTGTATTTTTATATATTACATTTTATGCATCTGGGTTATACTGTTAATCAGAGGTGGAAATCTTTTGTTATTTACATGACATTTCCATTTGTAAAAATTAAAATGAAATAAAACATCAACAACAAAATACGGTCACTTCTCCATAGTCACAGCCTTAAAATTTTTTTGAAGAATTTTACATTTAATAACTGTATAAAAATGAAATGATTCTGATTATGAGGGAATAACATTTTTAGATGAAAATTGAATTATACTTTAGTTTAAGATGGCTTATATAAAAAATTAATTTGATTTACAATTTGAAAATTTCAAAATAACTTTTAAGTGGTTTTCAAAAACATTTTAATTTTCAATTGATTTGATTTTAATTAGTATTGATATTTAATTTAATTTTAGTTTTGGTGTAAAGACCAGAGTTCTAATTATTTTATTAATTTTAGTTTTAATTTTTATAATTATTTTAAATTATTATTTATTATTTTTATTTATTTAATTTTGCCTGTACTTTTTGAACCTGTACAATTATTTGAAGAAATTACATTTCTTCAATTAATTGCGACACTGTTTTCTTTTGCGCATAATTATAGAAATTGTTTGTGTTGTTTCACACAAAATATAATCAAATTTTAATTTATTTTAATTTTTTTAGTAATTTCATTAATTTTTGTTTTATAAATTTGCTTGCTTTTTAAAAAATTTTTTAAATTTTAAGTGAGGTAACATTAATTGAGTCATTGGGCTACCTAGTTTAAATGAATTGATTCCATTGCAAATTAGTTTAATATGAAAAGAATAGGCAAACACTATAAACTATTGTATTTTTTTATCTTATAAGATGGACTTTTTTGTACCTAAAATTTATCTGAAAATTAGAATATGTCCTATAAGCCAAGTGCATCTTATACTGTAAAGAATATTTTTGTCCCAAATAATCAGTTTTAAAAATTCAATGCACTCAACACAGTGTTGCCTTTTATAAGGTATAAAAAATACAATAGTTAAAGTTAAAAAATAATAAATATATTAAATAATTTTTCTTAATTGATTAATATTTTCCACAACTAACTAGTCAAATTTCTAAACAATTTTTCCTGACAGTGGGTACCTTGATAATGTCTAGTAATGTCTTACTAGACCAATATAGAATAAAACATTTGTATAAAATAATTGCTTTAAAAATAATTCATCTTAACTAGACTACAATTAAAGTTAATTTTTAAATTTATGTTTTATTTAAGAAATATAATTATTCTATAAGAAAGTATTGCCCTTAAACGTCACATCGACGTATCCGTGATTTACAACTCTCATATGTCACTTCACTAATTGTTTATTACATGTATAAATTACAGGTTTTGACCTTCATACCTTCTAAAGCAGTGTGATGAGACACAAAGTACGAATTAAATATTTTTTATAGAATTTTTTAAACATATTTACGTAAAGACGAATTCCTGATAATTTTATAATGAACAGGCAATCAAATATATAAATTCTCCCTCATTTAAACACGAAATAAATGCAATATTTTCTTTTATAATCGTTAAAGTAATATAAATTTTAATTAGAAATAATCCCTAAAACACACACACAACACACCACAATAAAGAACAAACATACACAACCATTTAAGTTCATCATTTGAATACAAATTAAATTCTGTTTTAAGGAATGAAATATTATAATTCTTCATACTATTTAACAATGTAAGGACGTATTACTTAAATTATACGTCTGAATAGATAAGTTTGCTTTAAGATAGTATAAAAAGGAATTTTTTCCTAATTAAGTTACCATGTTTTTTTCTCAATTCTAATCGCATAAGACAGTACTTCTAATGTTTATGCGTGCGTGAGATTTAGCTTCACGACCTTCGATAATGCAAACAAAAGAACACACATTATCATCCCCGTTCTTGCTTCTATAAATTTTATAAAATAATTCACAAAATTCACTAAAATATTAAGTAAATATTCATATTTACACTGAAACATTCATAATTAACATATACCAACTCGTTTTAACACTAAATACGTTTAATTTAACAGAATTAATCTACTTAGTGTAGCTCTGTATGAGTCTAATTAATGAATTTTATTCGATATTTTAAAAGGTTTGATATTAAATTAATGTTGTATATTAGTTTTAAAGTGTATATAAATTAAATTATATAAAGATTAGTTTGAATTTTGATGACGAAAGCGGTCTTTGCCTTCAATTCCGGATGTCCCACTGCTCGTTGAAAACAGGTTTGCTTCTCCATAAGTTTATTAATAAGATGAACAGTAGATCCATAAAATTTTAGAGTGTTTTTTTCCTATAATAAAAAATAATATTCAGTTAATTTATACAAATCCTAAAACAATAGTTTCGTGTGTAAAATATTTGCAACACAGTTAAGATGAAAGTAATTGAGAGCATTTCTAAGCTCATCTGTTATTATTATCACAAATAAAATTTTGTTAATTTTATAATAAAATATTAAAATTTAAAAATTCTATAAAAAGGGAAAGGCAATTTTAATGGTTATTAAATATTATAAATAGCAATTTTCTTGTCGAGATGTCAACGTGTCTCAATCAGAATTTTCTTCAGAGTAACTTCACGAGATAAACGATAGGACAAAAGTACTATTTGGGTTATTGTTAGGGGGGTCTACCGACGTATGGATGTTGAAACAACATGTCACGACCCAGAAGCCGTGACCTAGGTCCCTGCAAAGGTTTCCCTGAGGATAAGCGGCTGTGGGCGGAAGTATCTGATTGATGTCATTTTAATGGATGTCTGATGGTCTGTAGATGTCTTTTCAACCGTGTGTGGTTCTTACCTTCCGATTTAATACTGAGAATTTACTATAAAATATATATATATGTATTTCCTTTAACTATACACAAATTAATTACAATTAACTTATAATTAAATTCTGTATAGTACAAATTTGCTTTTGTCAAATTACTGATTGCTCCTATTAAAAAGCTAATTTCTTAAAAATTTTTATTCGAATTTAAATATTATAATTAATATTATAATTGTTATTTAAAACTTCTAAACTAAATTAATTATTTTTAAGGTTGATCCATTGAGTCTTATTCTTTCTTTTCTTTTCGTTAAGGTCAATGCTCTTAAATTTATATAATAATCATTTTATAAAATTGCTTAATAGTAAACAATAATAAAATGCAATTTTATAAATAATTAATATAAATATAGATTCTCGTCAATCGTGTTCTTAAAGAATAGAAATTGTTTTATTAATATTCTATTCTATAGTTGTATTTAATAGTATATTTTATCTGCTCATTTATTGTGATTTATATACTTCACTTCATTTAATTAATTAACGAATATATGCATTTATTATATAAATTATAAAAATATAATTTTATTAATATCTGCTCAATATCCGACTGGATCCTTCTCCCCTCTTTCTTTCTGTTGGGGTACAGCCTACTCAAGGCTCTACCCCCTATATTAAATTATATTAAACATAATATTATATAGATATAATTCACTTTAATTTAAATATAGGTCTATTTTATTTATTGTAAATCTGTCAGAGTTTAAATTTATGTTTTATTTAAGAAATATAATTATTCTATAAGAAAGTATTGCCCTTAAACGTCACATCGACGTATCCGTGATTTACAACTCTCATATGTCACTTCACTAATTGTTTATTACATGTATAAATTACAGGTTTTGACCTTCATACCTTCTAAAGCAGTGTGATGAGACACAAAGTACGAATTAAATATTTTTTATAGAATTTTTTAAACATATTTACGTAAAGACGAATTCCTGATAATTTTATAATGAACAGGCAATCAAATATATAAATTCTCCCTCATTTAAACACGAAATAAATGCAATATTTTCTTTTATAATCGTTAAAGTAATATAAATTTTAATTAGAAATAATCCCTAAAACACACACACAACACACAATAAAGAACAAACATACACAACCATTTAAGTTCATCATTTGAATACAAATTAAATTCTATTTTGTATCACGTATTATTTTGATTAACACTTGACCAATTTTTTAATTTTTAATTAAATTTTTAATTTAATAAATATATAAACTAATAAAAAGAATTGCACTGTATGCAAGCTGTGTAAAATAATAATACGGCAAAAAAGTTGCAATCAATCAATCAATTTTATTGGCCATGAAAAGGGGAGTCCCCTTTAAAGGAACAGGTAGTAGCCAGGCTAGTACTATTATGTTAATTAAGGAGATAAAAATATTATTACCATTAAAAATTTATTTACTATTTTTACATTTCTTCTATTGGTCATATTTATGCATGAAAATAATAATAATAATAATAATAATAAGTATATAAATTCCAATTTTATTATTACACAGATCGAAGATGTATCGAAATAATATAAATAATTCTTATCAAGAATCATAAAAGGAACACGGCAAGATGAATTTAGTCATTTTTATCTTCTATATTTTGATATTATTGGCGGAAATTCTTAGCAAAAATATGACGAAAATTCACGCCTACGCTCGACATTGGCAGGAAAGAATAAATACCTGCAATCTTTTGATTTATCTTCTAATAAATTCTTAAATTATTCTATGAATACTACCAGCAGATTCCAGCTTTACTTACATTATACATTGTAATTAGTTATATTCTTAGAATTCTAATAAATTTTGTAAAGAAAATGCTAATTGCGTGGAATATACTGTAGAGTTGCTTCATACTATTTCTAAAAATATCGATAATTATTTTAGTTTATTCGTGTAAACATTTTAATGTGTAGCAGTCAAACCTCTGAACTACGAAGACTAACATAAAGAATGGCCGTTGTTTGAAACGTATTTAATATACAGTTTTTTTTAACGTTTACTGAAAAAAATGGCGCCGTTTAGAGGCGGTTCGACTGTATTTAAAAAATCAGAACAACAATTGAAATTTAAACTCACGACAGACACACAAACATATTCAAATATATACGTAACTATATACATAGATATTTATCGTATAAATTAGTAGCTAGTAACTGCTAATAACAAACATAATTACCAAGCTTATATACACTTTTTTGCATCAGGAAAGCGTATTTAATTATAATTAACTTCAAGTTCGATTTTTAAAACATCAAAAAATTTCCATTGTCTGAATGTATCTAATATGTAAAATTTATTGAAAACAATGTTACCACAATATTAAGACTAAGCTTAAGAGTTAAGGATGTGTAATAATTTATCGCCTTTGCTTAGATCCATTATTTTTTTAAGCCGTAATAAAAAAAAGCTAGAACCGATAATTGCCTGGTGTAGAAATTAATATTCTTTCCACGAAATATTAAGCATAAAAAATTGAAAACGGGAAGCCTTTATTTAACATAAATTTATGGCTTCTGTCAAAAACTTGATAATGTGTAACACACTCCAGCGAAAGATACGCTCTAGTAGAAGGGATATCCTGCATTTTAGAATTTTAAAATAAAGTGTAAAGCACACCTGTTGAGATAAATAAAGTTATTATAAAATATTTCCTTAAAAAGAAAAAAAAAGCAAATTTAAATTTACTTTTTATCGTAACTCTTAAGAGCAACCTTTCATACTTCGAATGGTGTGTTCAACGTCATCAATTGATTTACATTAAGGCATTGATTTACATTAAATCAAAACCTTAATTACATTTATAAAGTATAGTTTTTAAGTTTTATACGCTTATATAATCGTGTTTTCAGGTAACTACACGTTATCAAAAATCAAATAGAATAAATGTACACCTTACACAATAATCTGTTATGTATTCTATATAATTTATATAAACCCTAAATTATCTGATATGTAATCGCTAAAACTTGATTTCGGCGAATTGAGACGGCATAAAATTCAACTTCGATTATTAAAACTTCTACAAATCATTGACAATGAATGACAGATGCTGTTACATCAAGTCTGAAGCTTCCTTAGTAAATAAGCACCTGCCAATAGGAAAAAAAGTCATAAAGCATGAAACCTTCACCTCTACCATAAAGCTGCATCTTGATTAACTTATCCGAATGTTTTAGAATAGTTACAGTATAAGAGGGGTGAACGCCTTTTCAAGTCCAGATAATGATCAACTGAACAAGCTATCCATTAAGTAAAGTGTAACAATGAAATTATAGTGAGCGCCTCTCTCTCTCTCTCTGTTGTTTTTAGTTTGTTTAAAGTAGGTTAAGTTGGTCTTCTGGCGTTGACCGCAACACCTATGACGTCACTAGGATCTCGCATTCTTACATTGTCATTGATATAAAGGGGAAAAAAACAGGTAAAAAGCTTTATCTCATATTGATTAAGTGTTATTTTCGGTTTCAGTTTAAGTGTTTCTATTCGAAAATGTAAGCCAATAAATGGACTATTGTGACTTAAATTAAATAGAGAAGTTAATTTGTATATTATAATACTACCGTGCATAAAATTCTGTTATTTATCAGCTTAATATAATTAAGAAAGTAGCGTATAAGCTCTTACACACCGAAAATAATGCATATAATTTTATGAATATATCAAAATTATTCATTTTATATACATTATAAACCTATTATAATTCAAATAAATATAAATTATTACATTATAATTACATTTTATAGTTTATTACTGCATAAAAACAAGCAGATTACGAAGATATAATTAAAAGCATTTTCGTATTCACGCAACCTTTTTTTTATGGTAAATAATAAAATAATACTTTATTTTATTATTTTATTTATTTATTTATTTTCCTGTTATAATTATAATAGTTATGCTCACTGATTTATTTATTTAANATTTTACTGATGTAGACTTATATGGTACAGTACATCTGTTATATAAATATAAAAATAAATTGCCTTTATTTTTTTAAAGTTATAAGCAAGGACATATAACTTATTTAAGTATAACACTATAACTTTATTGGCTTATTCCCAATTTTCTTATGAAATATTCATAAGTTATAAATTAAAATTTTAACCAATCAGAGCTCATTTTAGATAAAGTAAGACATTTTTATGACTTTTATACGTTCCAAAATTCGTATAATTTAACCTCTAATTGTTTAATTTTATATATTCTTAGATGTTATAATAATTTATCAAAGATATGGCTAAATAATTAGAACAGGTAGCTAGGAATTAATAAATTATCGCAATTTCTATCGGCGATTTATTAGATAATTCTTCATTTCGGATGTCAAGATATTATCTTTATATGACAAAAATTCAGAATTAAAAAGTAGATTTTCTTGATTTTTATCTGATAATATATATATTTAATTTATTTGCCATTTTTTAGGCTTGAAAGCAAAACATTTCTATTCTACTGCTTAAAGATCCAGCAAAAAACGTTTTTTTTTGCCAGCTCTTTAAGCAGTAGAACAAATGGGAAAATAATATAAATAATCGCCATTACATCCTTGATAACATGCTCTATGCTTAGCCCATAATCCTGAACTCATCCATAATATCTATAAAGTATTTCTACTGATTACATTTAATGATTTAAACAATTTCGACCTTATGATAGAAGAATCTATTTGTATTACGCATTACTTATATTATAAAATATAACTACTTGTCTCACGCATTATTTATATTATAAAATATATATATATATCAAGATATACCAGATATCTATCACTTATATAACAATACATGCTTAAAAATAAATCTATGTAGAGTGCATAACTGTAATTTTATGGGTCAAGGGCCTTTGATATAAAGCAGGCAACTGACCATACAATGTTATTGCCTCCTTAGATGCTTTGAGTAATTTTATAGGTTGATAACTCGAAAAATATGGCACTTTTTTACTATAAATTTTAATAAATTATTAATTTAGCGTTCAGAAAATGTAATAATAATAATTATAAGTGTGTCTGTCCCCCTCGTCCACCTGTTATTTATATTATCTAAAGATCTAGAAATATTAGTTTCTACTCACAATATTATTGTACAGGGAGAAGTTAATATTAGATATTTGTCATGTGTTTATGATATATTTAAGCATAAATATGTACCTGTACACTAACAGTACATAAATATGATAAAATAACAGTTTTAAGTAACTATGCATTAACTTTAATCTGACATTACACTTGCATTTGCATCACCACCATAAAAATCAAAGTCTCTACCTTTCTAATTTTGAATATTTTATATTAAAAATAAATTTATTAAAATATTTATGTGTATAATTCATTTTTTTACATAAGTTATTTGAATTTAGAAAGCAACTTTATATAATTGCAAAGTACTAGTTGTTACGAACGTCTCGTGCAATTAATTAATTGCAATTAACAGAACACAATTAACTAAATTATAATTAAACTGATTAACTCACTTACTTTAAATACAACTATAAAGTTTCGTGATAAGTTTATAGACAAAACAATTAAACAATAAAACTTTATTCGTTGATTTCTTATAGGGAGCTATCATTTTACAATGGTGCATCTTATTGTATCTTATCATTTATCATCACATTTCTTTTACTTCTTTTGCAGATCTTATTTATGTATGTAGAAAATATTATCATAAACTATAATAAATCTTACAAACGGGTGATTGTTACCATAGATACAATAGATATTGTTTACCCTTGTATTTCTTTAAGGGTTCTTACCCCCTTAGTTGATATTTATCTCAATTTTATGCGGTCCAATTTCTTCTTCTATCAGTCTACATATTTATTTATATTATTTTCCTTGTCTACATACATTATCATCGGTAGGATTTTCGACGAGGTGTGAGCTGCCCGCATTCCACCCATAATAGATCATACGAAAGGAAAAAAATATTCATAAATTCACCTTTAAATCGAATTTATACACAAAAATTTAATTAACTAAATACATATTTTTAAAAACAACGTTTTAAATTCTTCAAAGCTGCAGTTCTCAACTGGTATTATACCAGAAGATCTGTTAATGCTACAGAAGGCTGGGGTAGTACGCGAGTGAAGAAGGTTGAGAAATGACGGCGTATAAAGGCAAAAGAATTTGTTTACTCCGAAAAAAATATAGAAGAAACATTCAAAGAATAATAATACAGATGATTTTTCTTGTCACTATGATAATCCTTGGTGTAAGATTGATGTAACCCTTGCGTGGAATTACTTTTATATGTAAATATATTATGATCGTGATCGAAGGATAAATTTACTTATCGTTTGAAATTAAAAAAATATACAAAATAAATTAAATTATAATTAAAGAAAAAAATCATTTATATAAATTACTTTGACTTTATTCTATAAAATTTCATATATATTATCATGGCGCAGATTTATAAATGGAAATTAATCTGCATAGGTTAAGGTCCATTTTTATATTTATGTTTCGTATATATCAAATTTTGTAAACAATTTAAACATGTCTTTACACAAAAGAGTAATTTATTTTTCAAATGACCATAAGCTTTCTTGTTTGTCCGAAATGGGTCAGTTATCATGGAAGTTCTAGGCTAAGTTTTCATTTAAAGTATTCGGGACAACGGCCCTTTTGCATACACATCTTGGGGCGACAACAAAAAATAAAAAATAAAAACAGATTTAAAAAGTCGTGTAAGTATAGGTTAGAGAAAGATAGACTTTAAATACATACCTGCCACTCCATATCCAGTGAAGGAGAAAATCGCCCATGACTGACAAAATGCTGATAATGTAAACTTATGGAATTACTCTTTTGTTAAGTTAAAAACTTTTCCCAAAATTAAAAAAAAAATTAGTATTTAAGATGCCAGCGTACATTTTAAAGTAAAAAAAAGTAAAAATTTAATTGAATTTTTAAAAAATATAAGTTAATAAATTTCTTATTTTTAATGCATTTTTTAAAGAAATTCAATGCTTCAAAACAATTTTTATTAATTGNTTGTGTTATATTATTAACAATTGCTTCTCGTGAGTTTTTAATTTTATTTTAAATTTACTTAAAACTGTAAAACATTAGGCTAAATAAATTTTCTAGAAAGTAAGGAATTACAATTAAAATTTCGAGTGGTGTGACGAAAATTAAGAAATATTACATAAATATTTATCTTTTATTCAGTTATTTTAAGAAGTAAATTAAATTTTTATACGATTTAACTAACGTTTCAAGCATTTCCAAGCAACAATTTAATAAGTAAACTACTGTTTCTTAGAACCTGTCAATAACGGACTTTGTCCTTGGATGTTGTGAATTTATACAAGTTTATTTATGAAGAATTTTTTCTATGTTTACTAGGAAAAAGTCAAATAATATAAAAAAAAAGCATTGATTTGCTTTTTTTTTTTTTTTTTTGATAGAATCTCAAGCACAAATATTGCTCATTCTTTCCTTATTATGAAGTTTTATGAGATTAAACTCAAGATAAAAGAGGGAGGAATATTCTGTAATAATAAAAAAAATTTTTAATTATACCTTATATTATGATACAGAATATAATTAATTTAAATATTCTAAACTATACATCTAATTAATTAAATAAATTAGCTAAAAAATATATTTCTGAGTAAATATGGCTGATATAATTAGATTTTTTTTTTATTAATTCTATTTATGTTGTTAATGCTATTTCATTAATTGTGTCCATGGACTTTGCTTAACTGACTTCACATTCATAAAGTTTGCATTGCTTAAAATTTAATTGAAATCTTAAGATTTTAATTAAGATTCTAATCAATAATTAAAACTCTTTTGAAACTTCTATATATAACTCATCTCAATTATCAATTTTAAAGATCCTTGCATCCCTAAGATTCTCGGGGAGCTTATTAATTAGCTTATAACACAAATTAAAAATATTATATAAACTTTAATTTTCATTTAGTTTATCCTTAGAAGTATCTTCTGTAACTAGTGGACATGTACTTAGCAAAACACATGTCATCAAATACCTCAAACTTGTGATTAAAATAACCTTACAGGCATCTACTTCGAGGCCCATAATTATATTTCATATTACAGTATTAATATATATATATTAATACAGTCGAACCTTCAATAACGGCCACCTCTAAACGCTGGCCATTTTTTTCCCCCGTCAGCAGCAGTTGTTCAGAGGTTTGATTGTAGTAAATTTTAAAGATTCCTCTAAATAAATTATTTATTATAATTCAATGAATTACTGAAAAAACTTAACTCTAATTACATCACTTAATTTAATTTTAATGACGTTCAACACGGTTTTTTAAACTTCATTTAAATGTCATTTACTATAAAAAATGCTTTAAAAAATTAAAAAATAAAATAAAATTTAAAGGCAGTGAGTGATTCAAAATTGATGTAAATCTTTATTTTTTCTGAAAAAATAAAAACAAAAAATTAGTTCATTTACGTAAGAGTGCATTCGATCTTGATGGCATACTTAATGTGATCATCAAGGACGAAGAGATTCGAGGTTTCAACGGATCGTTAATTTAACATCGTAAAACAATAACCTCATAGCACTGAAACCAAACCAATAAAAACCTTATAAAAGTATAATAAAATAGAAGGCTGCATGTACTAAAAACGGCACCCCCTCCTTAATAGAGTTCACTTATTTTTTTTTTTATTATAAACCATAAAAGTACAAACGAACAGCAATTTACATACCAATTAATTAAATTAAATGTGTAAAATTTATTTTCTTTTTTTTAAAATTAATGCACGAAATACAATCCCTTTAAAAAATTGATAGCGTGAATCGTTTAGTACGTATTTAATTAAAAAAATAATCGATAAATTAAAGTAGGAATTGTTAAATTTATTTAAAATGTAGTAAGGTAGAGTAAACGAGTTTCTGGTTAAATGGAATAAGAATATTTAATGAATTTAATAGAAGAAAAATGAATAAAAGAATAATAAGAAATGTGAATATGTTACAAATTTAACTTGCACGTTTCTTGTACTAGTTGAAATGACTTGTCATTGTGGAAAGACATAGATTAATAGCATAACAGTCACGGTGTTTGGACCTGTTACAATAGTTAGTAGTTCTCAGAACAGGTACAATGATAATCACTGATTATTAATGCTACAACTTCTTCTGCTCTATCAAAAGAAAAGTCATCCATTTGATTTTCTTCTTTTTTTATCAGAAACATGTCAAAAATTTACCGTAAATAAAGATAATTTCGCTTAAATAATAACAATAATCGAAGTTAAACATACTAGAAAAGTAGTTTACATTTATATAAATAAAAATTTAAGTGTTTTTTTTATGCCCTTTTACATTTATTATCCATTAAGTTATTGGTAATCATCAATCGATTAATGCTGCAATTTTATGACATTTCTATAAAGACCTGCAAGAAAATCATTTATTTTATTAAATAATCGCTTCGTATTATTTTTTAAATAATGCATTTAATCCCCTTTATAAATGAATGCTTTCTCTTCAAAGAGTAACACTCTTCATCATTAAAAAGGGAGTAACAGTTAATTCTCTCCAGTTAATTTACTTATATTACAAGAAAATAATTAAATTATAATAAGTTAAATACATAAAAATCTTTTTAAATATTAATTTTATATGTTGTAATTTATCTGCAAAAGTATTATTAAAAATTAAAATTGGAAAGGTCAAAATTTTGTGTGGGAAGATGCGAATTTGGAACTACATTATAATTCATTAGTTAATTAGCATTTCAGGTATACAAAAACTTATAGTCTTTAAAAGATTTTTAAACTCTTAATTATGAATATTTAATGCAAATTTTTATTTAATTTAACTTAAAAACATAATTTATTGCCTTAGAAAACTAATTCCAAATTTAACAGAGTTTAGAAATTGTAAAACTTAATTTATGATTTTAATTAAAGTCAAAATAATTAGAAAGAAAAAAAATGTAATATTTATTTTTTTCCTCTCAAGCTTTAATAATCTGCTAATTTTTAAAAATTAATTTTAGAATTTTTTTTATTTGATTTACGATAAAATTTTACTTTATTTTATGCCATTTGCAGTAACATAATCTGTCTTTTACTGGTAATTTTCTTTATTTTTTTTCACGAAAAGAAATCAGAAGAGGTAATGCATTAATGCTTCGTGAATTTTTTATTTTAGGAAACAAAAGTCCAATGACATTAGATATGATATCAGTAGCTGTAGAAGAGCATTTAAAATTTCACCTTGTTAACACGCTTAAACTATAAAATATATATGCATAAGAAAGATGAGATAATGAAGGTTTAGGTTATATAAAAAATTAAGTATTATTTCTGTTTCTTCATAGTAAATCGCAGATTAATATGTGATTAGTTAGTGTAACCTTGTGAAGTATGCTGTTTGCTCACTAAATCTGTGATGATTCTGTCTTCTACACGAAAAAAAATGGGAATTTATTGCTTATTTTTAGTGAAAAATTTATTTTCCCCTATAGTAATTCATCACAATTCTTGTAAATGACTGTGATTCTCTCGAAGATGCAATGATTCTTAGTGGATCATCATAGGTCATCGCTTTTCTCTGGCTTTGAAAAGTGAAATGACTGAATGGATTTCGAGCTAAATAAAGAAAAAAAAATAAAAGAAATTAACTTTTGTATGGATTAACTTTTCGTTTTCAACTCGACCTCCTAGCACAAACTGTCCACGCTTCTATAAATGGAGCATGACTAGTGTCATGGTATAAAGTCATTGTTCGTCATTTTTGACATAATCAAAATTTCTTGTCGATTTTAATTAAGTTTTTCTTGTTTCTTTAATTTTCCTCTTCGATATTTATTATATAATATAGATAAAAATGTTGCAAACGTTCCAAACATCTTTTATAAAAGTGAAATAGTTCTCCCTCTAACCTAGTGTAAAGTATAATGTTTAAACTACTAAACGTATTTTTTTATTTATTTGAAGAGTTTTCTAGAAAAACGTGTTTAAAAATTTTATGATTTCACTTCTAAAATCTGACAGAATACAAGTTAGAAAATGTAACATGGTGATGTCTTATCAACTGGAATGGCTTCTTAATCGCTGACAAGATGCAAAAGTGATAATAGTTGTATACATATTTTACATGTTAAGTCAGTAGATTTTCTTTAAAACATAATTATAAAGGATCCTCAACCATTTTTAAAAATTTAACTAATGATTTAGGCTGGGTCTAAAGTAATTTTAATGCTCTAAATAAATAAGAATGAACTAAGATTCTTATTTATTTAGCGTATTAAAATTTCTTTAGAGCTTCAATCATTAAGAAAAAATAAACATGCCAAACTAGTTTTAGTTCGAATTTAGAGTAAATATGTGAAAAGTATTTTGAGTAACATCAATGGACCGTATTTTTAACCTCCATTGCTTTACAAAGTGATGCGTAAGTCCATCTTATTTTTAACTTAAATCATCATCCAGGCTCTTAGGATGATAATGGTTCTACTGTTTGCGAATGAGGAATTATATAAACCATGTCTCTGGAAGTTGAAATGTCGTTACTATTTTTAAAAAATATACAGTTTTCTTTAATGATCTTCATTAGTTATTAGCACGAAATCATGTTTATTGCCTTTGAAATCGTGGCAATGCTACATCCTACAGATTTCATTTTTATAAATCTTATATCTCGTTGAGAAATTTCCTTATAATTTGTGTATTTATATTGTTATGTAGCTACAAAAATATAACTAACAAAATAAACTTTGCATGAAAAATTCGTGGAGGAAAAATTCGGTTTGTAAACATTGTGATCTTAGGTTATTCACTTGTATTTGATAACTCCAAGATAATAATAGTATGATTCATGCTGATGCCACGTGCCCAACATCATCATCATCATCACAAATAATTTAATTAATTAAAATATATTGATCTATCGTCGTCTTTTAAGATAAAATTTATGAGAGATCCTTATCTAATCTTCTTGTTTTTAATTTAAATCTTCGAACAATTTTAGAAAATTAAACTTGCAGATATTTAATATAATTTTAAAAATTTTTAAATAAAATAAGTATATTATTTAATTAAGAATTAAGGCTTTACATGCTCTCTAAGTTAATTAAGTTATATCTAATTAAAATATATGAAAAATCATCATAAACGTTTAGTCTATAATTACTATACAGTAATCGATAGATGTGATAAATAAATTTACATTCTATAATGTAAATAGTGTAAATAATAATCTAGATATAAAATTAAGAGCAACACGCAAAAATTAATAAATAAATAAATATAAATTAAAATTCATGCTAAAGGTAATCAATAATTGTAAAAGCCTGAGGTGATACAACCTTATCTTTTGCATTATTATTATTCACTTGTGGATAAGCTAAATTTGCATTTATCACAAAATATTTTCGGTATACTTACTACGTATATGCTATAAAAAATGATGATAAATTTATTTTTATATTCAAGCTATAATTTAAAATATAATCTACATTTTTTAAAGTAAACCATCGATAAAGGACACAGAAAAATATCAATTTTGACATTCATAAATGATATAATCTTATTTTATAAATAACTATATTAAAATTTTATTCTGTGGACTTGTTCATAATTAAATAATTGCTATAATTATATATTTTATCTATTAAAAGAAGAGAAATTGTCTCTTGGAATGGACTTCGACTTATTGTGGCTCTAAGGTATAATCTATAACAGGCCTTTCCACTTTAAATAATGATAAGTATGAAGCCCCTAAGCTAGGTAGGCCCTAAGATATACAATCGTAACAGGAGGCCCTAAATTGCAGCTTGTTTAGCTTATCTACTAATTCGACCCTGGTCTTATCTTATACACAAAAAGCACAGTTTTCTCCCCTGTAATTTGATAGAGACATTATTATTTATTTTTTAAAATCTTGCAAGAAATTAAAAAAATAAATAGAAATTTTATTCTTTGTACTGTTTTTTTAATTAAATACAATTCTTATAATTTGATAATTTATAATTCTTACATACAATTAATTAAGCTTTTCATTTCAAATTGTAATAAAAAAGTTTTCTGATTGTTTGCTCTAAAATTTACAATATTTCACTTTTAATATAAAATATGCCATTTAAAATCGATTTTTACTTAATATTTACATTTATTTATTAAATTTACGCAATTTTTATTGAAGAATTTAACTCCCTCTCCTCATTGTTGATAGATTGAGCTAAATATTATGGGTCCTACAACTTGCATAGCACTGCAAGTTTCAAAATAAGTAAGAAAGAAGAGAAAAAATAGATCAATATACCAAGAATAGGAGACTGGAATTTTATGAAAATAGTGGGCCTCTTCTTTCAAAAACAGGAAAACTTCTTTCAATAAAAAGTTATCAAACTTAAAAGGATTTAATGTTGCCCTTATATTCAGAGCGCATTGTACTTTTTGCGAAACAGGGCCTATATCAATATATTTAGTTACAAAAATCAGGTTAGGGGTCCGCTATTTGCCTTAAGCATGGGGCCCCATCTATCCCACACTTGATCCTTTTTTCCAGCTGCATGTCCAGAACAAAACTGGGCCAAGAGAAAGACATGAAAAACAACAAAGAGCGAACATGTTTGACATATCTGTTCGATACAGCAGCAATCCTCCCACCTGCTGACCGCATTCGCCAAGCTTCATACTTCCCTATTGACCTCCACCTTCAACTTCTTTGTCTAAATTCGACTCTCATCTTAAACTTAGAAAGTATTTTCTTCATATTTGGAGCCGCAGCTTTCTTTTCTAACGCGAAATTCTATTCGTAGATCGTCAAAAGAATAAATTTCATACTCCAATTACACGAAACAATACATTTTTATACTTATAATTCCGTACAGGCTCTCGATTTTTACATCAATCTAACTGAAAAATTAACAAGAAAATCTCATTAAAAATCGAAATTGATGATGATTTCTCGAGTAAAGATGCTGAGAGAATACAAAAAATCTTGAATACCTTGGCTAAAATTAAGGAAACTTGCACACAAAAGCAAAATTCTAACTCGTTAATTTATCTATTGAACTTCATTTCATAAAAGTATTATTAATTTTAAACGTTTGCTGAACAATTAGGGTGGAGTCGCGTAAAGAGAAAAATTAGAAACGAGTAAGAAAAAAAATACACTAAGAGCTAGCTAGTTATTAGTGGATGAATAATGTATGAAGAGTTAAACAATAAAATACGCATATTTTAAAATATAATTCATATATCTGCAACGCTGTAAGGAAACTATTTAATTTTCAATACACAGGGGTATTATTTAATACTTTCGTTACATTAAAAGCATTAACAGAGTGTTTGTAACTTCAAAAACAAAGTCTAAACTCGTAAAATTTTATTATTGTTTCTTTTTTTTTTTTTAATTAAAGGAATAGTAACTAAGTGGATGCAAGTTCAAAAGGAAAGTCTATTCGAANTGTAATGGAAACGTGTATAAACAGAAGCGAATGCTAAATAGAATCGTTTCGCAATGCCTACTTCTTGTTGATAAATAATTGAAACACATTTATTATATTTTTATAAAAAATTATACAATTTAAAAGAATTTTTAAGAAAAGATGTGCACGAGGAAGGAATTTTTAAAACAAAACGGGTGGAGAATGCATTATAAATTGCTTTTATTATTAGTTCATTCCTATCTAATTATTACGTGTACAAATACAAATATATTTAAAAAATATGTCTCCCGAAATCTAAAATAGCAAGGGGTGTAGATCTGAAAGACTTTTTACTTCAATTTATTACGTGTCATTGATCAAAACGAGGAAGAAGTTCAAATATTTTTACCAGGGCTATGCGTCTTTTAACATCGATTCTCTTCAAATCAAATATTTGGGTCAAAAATATTCGTGGATCATAAACATTAGACTGGATTGAAAGTTCAATATCTCTTTTTCATATTTAATTCCTTCTTAATTTTTTTCTTACCAAGACATTGAAGTATATCTTCCTCAAAATGAGATGCACTGAGATTTTCGACTTTCTTGCAGTTTTAACACCGTTAAAACTTATTATTTAAAGAAAATAACTTAATAAACTGAGTCCTGAACGTTTTAATAGCTAAATATTTATTTTTTAAATTAAATTGTCTCATAAACCAGTGCATCTCTCCAACAGATGATGTAATTATTATTATTATTATTAANAAACGAACAGCAATTTACATACCAATTAATTAAATTAAATGTGTAAAATTTATTTTCTTTTTTTAAAATTTAATTCAATTCTCTATTAATTCGAGGCACATGAACTTTTAACAATACGATGCTTAAATATTTAAATCTCCATCTTATGGAGGGGAGTGACCGCCATTCACATACGTAAAAGACCAGTATTGTTCTATTTTCAGCGATATTTGCTCCACTTGGGCATAACGTGAACTTTATGGTTGGATAATTTGGTTGACTTTAGCCTAAATTACATCTTAACAGCATCTAAACAGTCTTAAATTTCTACTGATATTGCTTTATCTTACACATATTCGATAAACATAAATAAACTCTTCTAGTAAGAGGCATAAAATGTAACTTATGACCTCGTACTGTAAGGGTACAACTTGTAGCCTCATGCTTTTGTGAAAGGAAAGGGGTCCAATATACATAAATACAGACAATAGGATGATCCTACTGTAAATTTTTTATTCTAAATCAATTTACAGATAATAAATTGTTATATTTTAAGTTTAAATGCTGTTATTATTTACCGAAAATAAATTTTTATAATTAGAAAAAAAAACACAAGATTTTTGCTTATTTGCAGAAAATTATACGAGTATATTCATTTTTCTAATAAAATTTTAAAAATTTTAATAAATTCTCAAATATACATATATAAATCTATGAATTAAAATTAAATTCTTTTAATTAATGCAGATTTAATCGTTTCGTGCTTTTTATATCACGAGTTTTCTTAATGAGTAGTTGCATTCAAGCATTAGTTGTTACCGAAACCAGATTAGAAACCTAATTTAAATCTCACTTAAATATTCATATACGTGTTTGTGTGTATATATATATATATATTTATATATATATAAAAGAAGCACCTGTGTTGTTACAGGTTTGAAGAACCTGAAGAATTACCTCTTACTGTAGATAGTAGCAAGGCCGACGACCCATCATTTTCTATCTAACTTGGGCTAAAATAGATTGAACTCGGCACCCTTGGATTCTAACCTCATGAACTTCGGTAACTAGATTCGGGTCACATGTTTATTTTTATTAGAAATGAGGGTACTGTTCATGATATAATAACGACCCCGAACATAGAAAGTGAAGAAAGTTACACACTACTTTCGAATTATCCCCTTTTTTTCTCATAATTTTGATTAAGTTAGAGTATAAATAAATATAGGCTATACAAGTTAGCAATAAATCAGTAACTTTATATCTTATTGATATTAAATTAAATGATTAAAGATGTCTTACATATGAAAGAGCTCTACTGAAAGCTTCGTGCGATTTGTAAGTTATACCGTTAGATATTGTAATTAATATAACAGTATATTATTCGATTTGTTGAATATTAATCGGGGAATATTTTTAATTATTCATTTATACGTTGTAATCTAAGTTACATTCATTACGAACGAGGAACTTGCAGTGATTTCCCGTTTGACTAAAAGTTCGATAGCCTTTACGAGCTTTGCATAAACAGGAAAAATCTTTCCCTCAAACTTCCATCCCAGTAACATCTACGTGACCATCATGGGGTCCTTGACCATCTACCTAGCGTATCACACAGCTAACTAGACCACTGTGTAACCCACATAGTAAGCAAGCCGTGAGCAGTTAGCTCTATTTTTAGTCAAACGGAAAATGTAATAAAATTGAACGTCGAAAGATGGAGCCACGTTGCAAATTCGTAACACACACGACTATTTAATCTCCCCTTGAAGTTCGGCAACACTCCTCTATTTATGTGAATGTAACCACTCGATTTATCTGCATTAAGCTCTGTATTTATGACGGTAAATGTGGACTTGTATAAGGCTTTAATAATTAAAAAAACACAACTGTATACGTATTAAAAATATAATTAATTATTAAAATAATAGAAGAAATTACTTTTTTTTGGATTTAAATATAATTACAAACTTTAATTTGAAGATAATTTATGTGATATAAATCTTTATTATTATATTTTATCTATATAATTACTTTCATAATCGTGAATGCAAGCTTGTTATCAATTTGATAGTTTTTGTTGGTGATAACAAAAGAAAAGTCCAACAGTTCCATTTACGTGAGGCAGACAACTGGAACAACAAAAATCAATTGTCACTTGCCTAAAAGGATTTAGTCGACAACAATGAAGTGTATTCCATATACGTCCTATTTACCAATATACACGGAGGAAAAAATATATATAAGACGAAGACTATAATTGCAACGTTTGTCCTTGTAAAATAAAAAAAATAAATAAATAAAAAATTAAAGGGGTGAGCAAAGAGTGTCAAAGAAATCCATTGTTTAGTAAATTTTATCCCGAACTACCTACATTTTTTAATAAAATATACTTAAAATTCGACTTAAATTTTCAAGGAAGAGGCATTATTTTCTTAAAAATTATTTTTATATAATTTTTTAATAATTAATTTAAAATACAAAAATCTGCGTATCTTGTCTATTAAATGAGACTTTTTCAACATTATATACCAGTTTTATTTCTTTTATTTTAAATTAAGATTAGAGGTCTCCATACTTTAAATGTCATTGCCCATTCTGGAGTGGGAGGATAATTTTTACACACTATTATATATATAACAATCTTTTAGAGTAAAATATAACATTTACACACTTTAATACACATATATTTATTGTCTTTTGTATTATTTAAAGGTATGTAGTTTGGTATAGGTTATATGAATTTTAAATAAGTCAGTAAGTGTAATTTTCACAGATGTTTTTGACAGACAGATGTGCTACCGATTGCTGTTATTTTTCCACTCCTCACACAATTCTATGCACTTACCCAAACCGTCCCTCTATAACGATACCCAGATTGTGGCCACTCACCTAGCTTGGCGACCTATTTCTACTAGGAAGGTCTAGGTGGGTTGGTTAGTTAAATATAACTTGGTAAAGCTATTGGATGATAATGTACAGCGTCATCAGTCAAAGTCAGCGTAGTTCCGTACAGATATGTACTAAGCTTGATCTCGCTGATAAATTTAATACAAAATAAAATAATATATATTTTTTTCTTAAACATAACTTTTCCCATATCTCGACTCGTATTTTAAGTTTATTTTTTCGAAATTTTTTTCTGTAAAAAAATGATAAATAAAATTGAAGTTAATTAAAGTAAATAATTCTATATTTTAAATAAATTTTTAATGATTTTAAATCAGGAATAAAGAGTGATTAAAGTTCATTTTAGTAAAATAAAATAGGATTTACTTAAATTTAAAAATTTTAATATATATTTTTAAAGTTTTAAACTTGTAATTTGCTTTGTAGTTAGGCCTATATAAATGCAGTAAACGGATAAAATTACTGTATATATTTTTTAATTTTTTTTTTATATATCAGGATCAAAATTCTTGGATTTAAGAAAAATTATAAGTCCATTTAATTTTATTGTCTTATTATTATCGGTTTTATATACCTATTGTCTTCTCTATTATTCGAGATAAGTAATCGAGATAGAATAATAGATTTTTCCTTAATATCTTTAATTTTTTTTTCAAGGTTTCCTAAAATCAGAAATGATTTTATATTCCATTAAAATAATATTTTAATAGTTTTATAAAGAGAGAACTTTTTCAAGATTATTTCCAAAAAAGTGTTCCTCCATAGTAATTTAAGCTCTGTCATATTCTACGAATTACAGAGCATGTAATTTCAAAAGTTTACAAGAAATATACCATTAAAAATCATCTTTAATGATATCTAAGGGGTTGAAAATCATCTATTTAATATTTTAAATATAACTAAACACTTAAAAAATTATTTTATAAAATGTTTTAAGAGATTATCACAGGTTAAGATTTGTTTTTAAACTTTTATTTTATAAATTAATTTAATAATTTTTATAAGGATTTTATTTAACTTTATATAAATTTTATTATTATACTGTGAACTGTTTATAAAATATAAGCATTATAAGTAAGGGAGTGGCTGCTCTGTTTATTAATATATTAATTTAAAAATTATTAAACTCATAAAATATTTTTAATATTTTCTATTTACGATTAATTATAAGTCGCATATTTCATTTAATATAAGTTTATGTTTCATAAAAATCTATTGGTTGATAATCTGTGATAATTTTAAACCCGTTTAATGATCAGTCAGCTAGAAAAGGTTGAAAACCTCTGTTCTAAATAAATGTAGGACTATTAATTGCTTAATGATTTTATTTATTTTACTTTCATTAACTTGATCTTTAATTATTTTAAAATTTAAATAAAATTACTAACATAATTTTAATATATTTTAAATCATTGTAAAATTTACTTATATCTTAATATAAATACATAAATTTCACACGTGTAAGCCTGATATGTACAGATTAACCTCTTCAAATTTTATATTATTTCTGTTTATTATGTATTATTCACCATCTTCTGGATAATTAGAAGATAAGTAGCCAGAAAATATTAATATATGAATATTTTCTGTCCTATTCATATAAAAATATGTAAATTTGCAAACAGTAGCCAGAAAATAATATTAAATACAGGAAGATACAAGAGCAAGTATAGAAAATATTATTATTTTTTTTGTGTGTGTGTTAAATAAAATGTCACCAGGTTAAATATCTATGATGTCAAGGCTGAGAACACGTATATAAGCAATTTATACTAAACAATTGCAACACGAATAACAAATTTTTAATTTTTTTTTTATTCTTCTTAAAATATGAAATTTTAATTTAATTTTCTTACAAATAAAAAAATTAATTTCGTTTTATTAATATAATTTTAATTAAAATTAGTAGAAAAAATTCCTTTATATATAGGCTATATAATTACAGTTATAGGTGTTTATATAAAAAAAGGATAAAATCCTAGATTTATATGAATTAATATAGAATATTTTTTATATTAAAATTTTATGCTTGATTCAACAGGATCGAGTTAAGGCCTTAGGTCCTAAGCGTTAAATATTTGATTTTTTCTAATTGAGTTTTCTTGTATAATTTTATATTTTTTATCGTATTTAACTTTAATTTTGATTAAAATTCTTCTCAAATTTCTACAATTTTTCTAAAGATATTTATTAAATTTATATTATTTACTTTTTCATTAACACAGTTTTGACAGTGTAGCCTATATAAGATTTTTATTTAGTCTGGTGTATTTTTTCAGCTGCGTTTGATAGTCTCCCATAACTATAAAATTAGGCCAGTTAGCGCATAATAAGGATAATAAAAAATAAAAAAAAATTAAGCTTGACTGAAGTAATGATTTTAAGAACTACAAGTGGTCGTTAGAAATATGGGTCAAAGGATTTTTTTTTTTTGTAAATCTATTCATAGTTATATAAATATTAGATAAACAATTAAATATGCTCAAAGGAGACAACATTTTATTAATTTTTTAATTAAAAATATCAGTATGTTTTATACTATAACAGGGAAAAACCCCTAAGTTCTGGTTAACATTTTAAGGGTTGTTTAATGAATTAAATCATTTAAAAGTATTTTTTAAAAATTTGAATTTTAAAATTGGATTTTCTTTTAAATGGCATCTGCAATTTCTTAAGATGTTTACATCAATTTAATAATCTTACCTAACCAGTTCATTTATATATATTTTCTACTGCACTTTGCCTCGGAGGCTTACTAGTGTTTTACAGGCTATATCAAGGCTGCTGCTGAATTGAGAATGTCCTTAATCTCTCCCTTTAAGGCCTCCCTTCATAATTTTGTGTCATCTGATTTTTATACATCGGTACATAAACGATTCGAAAAAAGTTGTTGAGTTTTATTAACAATTATAAAGACATTAGTATCGTAAAATTAAGTAATAAAATTAAAATTTTTTATATACAATAAAAATGTTTTTGCATTGTAAACCAGTAAAATTTTTTTGCATATTTTTTCTTTGGATTTTTTAAATAAAATTTAAATCGAAAAAATTAATTTTTTTATCATTTTAATTTCGATTTTAAATTAAATTGAAATTAATTCAATAATGATAATGTTTATTAACAAAAAAAGCTCTTTTTCCAGTTAATTACAATTAATCTTAATTTTAATTAATAATTTTATTCTATCAAAAAATTCAGCTTTTTAATTTTATTTAATAATAATAATATTTATTAGTAAGAAGGTAAAAAGGGAAATATTCTGTTGTCCAATAAAAATTATTTTATAATTATAATAAAGTTATGATATTTTATAAATTCTTCCATGATTTTTGCATGTTTTTTTATTATAATTAATGACTTAATTATGTTTATTATATTGATCTACACGTAATTTTAATTTTTATTAATTTTATTTTAAATTTATAATATTTTCTTAGATTAAAATAAAAAGAATACACAGAACTTCTTGGCAATTACCCATTTATTTGCTTCGATAGAGTTTTTTAATATGCATGTAACGAGAACAAAGTAATAATAATTATAATTAAAAGATAAAATTTTTAAAAAATAATCTTTTATAGTTTTTCCTTATATAAGTATATTAATAACAGTTATTTACAATGAAAAATAAGGAATGATATATCTTAATTATTTTTGTCTATTTTATATTATATATCCTGTTAGGAACATTTATACTTTATTTTAAAAATATATGCTTAAAATATTTAATTTTAAACAAGTAAAAGTGGGATTAAGTTTAAATTAGTGTATGGTGTTAATTTATATTTATAAGTCAATTTTAAATGATTTTATGTAATTAGATTTAAGTTTTTTTTTTTATAATATACTAACTTGCAGAACCATTGAATAAGACAGGAACGTAACAGCAAATTAAAATGGAAAGATAATTTTTCAATTCAATTTCCGAAGGTCACGCCTTAAAATCGTGTAAACAGATTTAACGTGTGACCTTCGAAGTGTATATTAAGTTAAATCTTTAATGTGTATACGTAGCTTTAATCTTCATTAATAAATAAATAAACAAGTAAAATGATGTCACCGGAAGTTAATGGACTTTATAATCGATCTGTAACGATATTATAAATGAATATATTCGTTCTAACACGAAAGAAAGATGAGGAATGTCGCTTCGATACTTTATATACGACATGCTGAAATGACAAGAGTAATTATTTATCGTTTCTTCGATGATGCAGTGTATTTTTTATGTGTTAGAAGCGTTAACTCGTTGATCATTCACACACCACTCTGCCTATTGCTCTTCCTTCTGTTCCATTCGGCATAATTTACTTCAATTCTATGCACCAATCAAAATATATTGACTAACAAAACTTACTCCATACAGAAAAATTTAAAGGGTAATGCAAAATATTCTTCCAAATTTAAAATTAATTTAATAAGACAAAATTATATATGCAATACTTAAGTATAGATTAGAGCTAATAACACGTTGGTGTGGGGTGAAATTTAAAAAAATTAGTCGGTAGAAACAAAATTAATGCGCGCTGTATACTTAATTAATGTATCTGCTGCGTGTATAATTGTTCAAAATAATAAAGGAGTGATTGCAATTTTGAAGTTTTTGATTCAAGCTTTTACTAATTCGTAAATTTACAGGAGAGGAAAAATAATTTACAAGAGTTATCTTGCCCAGTGTGAGGATAAATTAGAGTTTAGAATCATATAAACAGCAGAACATTTGATTTATAAATAAATAAATATATATATATATATTATATTTTTATACACTTATTAACATCACTACAGCCTCTCCATATACAACTCCACATTTTTAATCCTTCCTTTTCTATTGAAGGGACTTGGAGGGAGGACTTTTATAAAGCAATTTTTAATATTTTTGAAAAAATATTAACGGTTGTAAATAATTATTTATAATAATTTCAATGTATGATATAAAATAATAATAGTAAATTTTCTGTTAATGTTAACTACAGTATTGAAGAAGAATTGGCGTTATCACTTATGATAAGATTGACATTGACATTATCCAATAACAACTAATCTAATACTTGCATTAACTTATATCAATTTTTGAGTTAGTTTAAATGTAGAAAAATTTAATTTAAATGTTATTAAAGTAAATATAATATATAATTATATGATTTATTCGTTTAATATTCATTTAAAATCGATCAAATTTCCCAAAATTTATAAGGATTTTTTAAAAATAATATTCATTCATCATCACTGTTATATTTTAAAGATAAATTATTTTATAACAAAGAAAAAAGATTAAAGACATTTAAAAAATCAATATAAATTTAATATTTAAAGGCAAAAACATACATAAAATTTTATTTAAAAACAACATTTCAAATATATCTGATGATAAATCTTAGTTGAGACTCCTGAAAGCCTATCTTTGATAATGCTGCAGTTGCACACCCAAATGGGATTCTGATTATCTATCACCTGTGACAGCTTCATTTCTCTACAACATCCACTTACTGACATCTGTAATCTTATGATATTAATCTTGGTCTGGTGTTTCTTACTTTTATCTGTCACTCTTTCAAAACTACATCATCTGTCAATTATTATCCATCAATCCTTTGTTGGCATAACTCTAATTAAAATTTTTCATTAACCTCAGGGCTAAATTTAGTTATATTTATATTTAAAAAATCCATTATTTTTAATACATTTTTCCACAAAATATTATTTTTACAAACATTTTTCACTGTGTATTAATTGTAAACATAATATATTGACTTGTTCGTGGTGCGCATTATAATTGAGTACACTTTACAGCCTTTGTAGTCCTATTATTTTATGAATAATCTTATATCAAAATATAAAAATATATATATATATATTTCAGCTTACAGCATTCCCTACAACCTTAACTAATTATAAAGCTTATAATATTTTAATTGAGTGTATTTTTTATTGTGGGGGTGGTCTACTTTTTCTCATTGGCAATCTGCTGTATAAAGAGCGAATGAATTTTTACGTTATATCAACTATCAAATCTCATAAATATATTATTAAAGGCCCAAATAATTACACTAAAACTAGTGTTAAGACACAGTAAAACACTAAGCAAGCTGTATTTGCATTGTAATGGAAACGTGTATAAACAGAAGCGAATGCTAAATAGAATCGTTTCGCAATGCCTACTTCTTGTTGATAAATAATTGAAACACATTTATTATATTTTTATACTTGAATAGCAAAAGGAAGAAAACAAACTATTCGTCATTTGTATCTAACATTATTGTTATCTTGTCAAGTATGTGACATCGCGCTAACTCCTGTAACATGTAAGATATATAGTAACACATTCTTCCCTTGTTAATATGTGTCAAGTGAAAATGCCGCTTTTGTGGCATGAAATTAAACCATTTAGTTAAGACACTTTATAATCGGTNAATAACAACTAATCTAATACTTGCATTAACTTATATCAATTTTTGAGTTAGTTTAAATGTAGAAAAATTTAATTTAAATGTTATTAAAGTAAATATAATATATAATTATATGATTTATTCGTTTAATATTCATTTAAAATCGATCAAATTTCCCAAAATTTATAAGGATTTTTTAAAAATAATATTCATTCATCATCACTGTTATATTTTAAAGATAAATTATTTTATAACAAAGAAAAAAGATTAAAGACATTTAAAAAATCAATATAAATTTAATATTTAAAGGCAAAAACATACATAAAATTTTATTTAAAAACAACATTTCAAATATATCTGATGATAAATCTTAGTTGAGACTCCTGAAAGCCTATCTTTGATAATGCTGCAGTTGCACACCCAAATGGGATTCTGATTATCTATCACCTGTGACAGCTTCATTTCTCTACAACATCCACTTACTGACATCTGTAATCTTATGATATTAATCTTGGTCTGGTGTTTCTTACTTTTATCTGTCACTCTTTCAAAACTACATCATCTGTCAATTATTATCCATCAATCCTTTGTTGGCATAACTCTAATTAAAATTTTTCATTAACCTCAGGGCTAAATTTAGTTATATTTATATTTAAAAAATCCATTATTTTTAATACATTTTTCCACAAAATATTATTTTTACAAACATTTTTCACTGTGTATTAATTGTAAACATAATATATTGACTTGTTCGTGGTGCGCATTAAACAATTAAATATGCTCAAAGGAGACAACATTTTATTAATTTTTTAATTAAAAATATCAGTATGTTTTATACTATAACAGGGAAAAACCCCTAAGTTCTGGTTAACATTTTAAGGGTTGTTTAATGAATTAAATCATTTAAAAGTATTTTTTAAAAATTTGAATTTTAAAATTGGATTTTCTTTTAAATGGCATCTGCAATTTCTTAAGATGTTTACATCAAATTAATAATCTTACCTAACCAGTTCATTTATATATATTTTCTACTGCACTTTGCCTCGGAGGCTTACTAGTGTTTTACAGGCTATATCAAGGCTGCTGCTGAATTGAGAATGTCCTTAATCTCTCCCTTTAAGGCCTCCCTTCATAATTTTGTGTCATCTGATTTTTATACATCGGTACATAAACGATTCGAAAAAAGTTGTTGAGTTTTATTAACAATTATAAAGACATTAGTATCGTAAAATTAAGTAATAAAATTCAAATTTTTTATATACAATAAAAATGTTTTTGCATTGTAANATTTTTAATACATTTTTCCACAAAATATTATTTTTACAAACATTTTTCACTGTGTATTAATTGTAAACATAATATATTGACTTGTTCGTGGTGCGCATTATAATTGAGTACACTTTACAGCCTTTGTAGTCCTATTATTTTATGAATAATCTTATATCAAAATATAAAAATATATATATATATATTTCAGCTTACAGCATTCCCTACAACCTTAACTAATTATAAAGCTTATAATATTTTAATTGAGTGTATTTTTTATTGTGGGGGTGGTCTACTTTTTCTCATTGGCAATCTGCTGTATAAAGAGCGAATGAATTTTTACGTTATATCAACTATCAAATCTCATAAATATATTATTAAAGGCCCAAATAATTACACTAAAACTAGTGTTAAGACACAGTAAAACACTAAGCAAGCTGTATTTGCATTGTAATGGAAACGTGTATAAACAGAAGCGAATGCTAAATAGAATCGTTTCGCAATGCCTACTTCTTGTTGATAAATAATTGAAACACATTTATTATATTTTTATACTTGAATAGCAAAAGGAAGAAAACAAACTATTCGTCATTTGTATCTAACATTATTGTTATCTTGTCAAGTATGTGACATCGCGCTAACTCCTGTAACATGTAAGATATATAGTAACACATTCTTCCCTTGTTAATATGTGTCAAGTGAAAATGCCGCTTTTGTGGCATGAAATTAAACCATTTAGTTAAGACACTTTATAATCGGTAGTATCCTGCATTATGTCAGAATTCATCCTTAAATTAATTCCCTTTTTTATACGTTAAATATGCTATTTATTTTATCCCTTTGATATCTAATTTATAGCTAAAAATATCATTTATCTATAAATGTACAGCATTTAAACTGAATTTATTAGGATTTTTCTAAATATACCCTTTGTTTATAAATTATAATAAATATCGAATTTATTTATGTAGAAAGTATTAAAAAACAATTTTTTTTAATAATGAAAGCATTATTTTATGTTTCTCATGAGTAATTTAATCTAATACAACTGAGATTTTGATTAAATATCATATTTATTAACCGACAGTTTGACTAATAGTCACATCCTGTGACTACTCTCACTGTGATATAATATCATAAAAATAAAGAAAACTCCGGAGGAAGTTCATATCTTATCACTTATTTAAAAAAAAAAAAAAAAAAATTTAATCCTTGGAACGGTTTTTTAATTAAATACAATTCTTATAATTTGATAATTTATAATTCTTACATACAATTAATTAAGCTTTTCATTTCAAATTGTAATAAAAAAGTTTTCTGATTGTTTGCTCTAAAATTTACAATATTTCACTTTTAATATAAAATATGCCATTTAAAATCGATTTTTACTTAATATTTACATTTATTTATTAAATTTACGCAATTTTTATTGAAGAATTTAACTCCCTCTCCTCATTGTTGATAGATTGAGCTAAATATTATGGGTCCTACAACTTGCATAGCACTGCAAGTTTCAAAATAAGTAAGAAAGAAGAGAAAAAATAGATCAATATACCAAGAATAGGAGACTGGAATTTTATGAAAATAGTGGGCCTCTTCTTTCAAAAACAGGAAAACTTCTTTCAATAAAAAGTTATCAAACTTAAAAGGATTTAATGTTGCCCTTATATTCAGAGCGCATTGTACTTTTTGCGAAACAGGGCCTATATCAATATATTTAGTTACAAAAATCAGGTTAGGGGTCCGCTATTTGCCTTAAGCATGGGGCCCCATCTATCCCACACTTGATCCTTTTTTCCAGCTGCATGTCCAGAACAAAACTGGGCCAAGAGAAAGACATGAAAAACAACAAAGAGCGAACATGTTTGACATATCTGTTCGATACAGCAGCAATCCTCCCACCTGCTGACCGCATTCGCCAAGCTTCATACTTCCCTATTGACCTCCACCTTCAACTTCTTTGTCTAAATTCGACTCTCATCTTAAACTTAGAAAGTATTTTCTTCATATTTGGAGCCGCAGCTTTCTTTTCTAACGCGAAATTCTATTCGTAGATCGTCAAAAGAATAAATTTCATACTCCAATTACACGAAACAATACATTTTTATACTTATAATTCCGTACAGGCTCTCGATTTTTACATCAATCTAACTGAAAAATTAACAAGAAAATCTCATTAAAAATCGAAATTGATGATGATTTCTCGAGTAAAGATGCTGAGAGAATACAAAAAATCTTGAATACCTTGGCTAAAATTAAGGAAACTTGCACACAAAAGCAAAATTCTAACTCGTTAATTTATCTATTGAACTTCATTTCATAAAAGTATTATTAATTTTAAACGTTTGCTGAACAATTAGGGTGGAGTCGCATAAAGAGAAAAATTAGAAACGAGTAAGAAAAAAAAAATACACTAAGAGCTAGCTAGTTATTAGTGGATGAATAATGTATGAAGAGTTAAACAATAAAATACGCATATTTTAAAATATAATTCATATATCTGCAACGCTGTAAGGAAACTATTTAATTTTCAATACACAGGGGTATTATTTAATACTTTCGTTACATTAAAAGCATTAACAGAGTGTTTGTAACTTCAAAAACAAAGTCTAAACTCGTAAAATTTTATTATTGTTTCTTTTTTTTTTTTTAATTAAAGGAATAGTAACTAAGTGGATGCAAGTTCAAAAGGAAAGTCTATTCGAAGGCAGTACAAATTCGTATATTAATTGGTTCGGTGACATTTCCGTGTAACACTGCCCTGGATACAACCCCCACTGTGGACCCCTTCTTGTCTCATGGGCTCGGGTTCCAGGCCACTAACCTTTATTCTGACTCATGCCAGAGGCTTTAATTCTACCTCGTTCTATACAACATATTCTCTAGTGTATTAAGTAGAAAGGTGCTTCTTTATTTCCTCGTTGATAGTTTTTCTACGAATTTTTCTAGATATAGGATGTTATACATAACTCGTTGTTTATTGTCTATTATTAGATTACATCTAATAGTTTTTATTAATTATTAAATTTATTAATTAATTCCTTTTTAAATTTTAATATTAGTTCTTAACTTGCTTCGAGGTGTGTTCTTACTTAAAGAAGGGCTTTAAAAAATCGAGATCTTAAAAAGAATAAATATTATATACACGATATTTATCGTTAAAAAACTTGAATATAAGAATATATATATATTTTTGTTTACACGTGGATAGAAGTTATTAAATTTAATAAGAATTTTAATGTTAGATAATGTTAAATAAGACTTTTACTGATAGAAAGATATGTCGTGTAAATTTATTCTAATTAATTTAATAATTAACTGAATAATTAATAGTATGAATAATTAAATATTTATAATTTCTTCTATATTCGTATTCAATAAGTTAATGGAGAACAAAGTAATTTAAAATGATTTAATTTATTCGATGTAACGATAAATCTCTACCCTAAAATTTTTCATGAGAATTTATGATTATTTAATTAAAAATTAATTATATTTTAACTTTAAAGGCTTTTGATGTTCCTTCCCTACAAATCAATGCGTTTGGATCATTTTTGGATTGATTTGTAGGGGACATCAAACAGTACACCATTTGGATCACCTTCGATGAAAGTGCACTCGTGAAATTTTAATATAGTAATTTTGATGAAATTTTCAATTAATATTGATCAGATACAAAGTGATTTAATTTAGAAATTCATTGATATAGTTAATCAGATCTACAATACATAGTATAATTAGATCGTACTGCCAAATATGCCCAGTTGGGTATAATGGGCAGCTAGTTTATATATATAGTATATACAGTATGACATAAATAAATATTTATTTAGCTAGTTACTATCAAATTTAACCGAATATTCACTTAAATTAAGAGCTCTGTGTTGAAAATTAAGTTTAAGTTCTCATAGAGTCGTACACCTAAAAGTGAATAATCTCCTTTAACTATTTAATAAATCTTACTTTAAATTTGACTTTTTACTGTATTTGTAGATCGATGATCCTAAATAAAATAAATAATATCACTAAAAATCTAGATATTTTTTCATTATTTTTCTGAAAAATAAAGATATTACATTTGATTTCTGCCCTTGATTAACTCGGTGAATATCGTATAAATAATTGAGTTGAATAATTTTTATAGTTTATATTTATTCATAGAAAAATAAATACATAAATTAAGCAATACAGTCATATCTGACAATGTATCGCTGATAAAGAATTACAGGATTTGAATAATTTCCATAAAAAAATGAATATAAAAATGATTACAGTTAATTTAAATGAGTTTAATTCTATGTTTTAATTTTTACGATTTTTTAATCAAATAAATAATTTCTAGAATAATTTCAATTAATTAATTTAATTTATAATATTTAAAAGCTAAAAATATACAATAATACAGAGTCCACTTACGAATATTCTTTATCCTGCTTTATGCATATTCATTAAGAATAATACTAATAATTAGTGTAATAAATTATATTATTGAGATAAAAATTAATTATAGATCTACGCATTTCAATTAGTAGCGGTTATATAATAATACCATAATTTATATAGACATTACGTCTTATAATATTATTAAAAATATATTTATTTTAATTCTATAATTTCGTGAAGTATTTTACTATTTGAAGAATTCCTTAATACTTGCTACCTAGAAAACACTAAGAAGCAAAGTGTTATGAAATTAGAAGGTCTGGAAACAAGCACTTTGAATATTGTTTTTTTGACATTGTGTTTACTTTATTCGAATTGTGTCCTCGGTAGTGGATGCCATATTTGTAGAAGTACTCCAAGGTGCAACCATGTTTGCATAGTTGCAAATATGTTCTTAATGATAAATATAGCTCTTCTTCTTAAGTACAATAGTCATTGTGTTGTTCTATGACGTAAGTATGCGGTGTTTGTACCCCTTTTTTTGGAGGACAGAAGGACTATTATAGATACTTCTATTCTTCATTGGGAAAGCACTAGTCAACCATCCATGAGATGTCGCAATATTAGTTACGTGATTTCATCAAAACTAGTTGATGACGTCAGATGATATACAAAAGGGTCTTTCAAGGTCTTTGTATAATTTTATTATTGTTTCTTTTTTTTTTTAATTAAAGGAATAGTAACTAAGTGGATGCAAGTTCAAAAGGAAAGTCTATTCGAAGGCAGTACAAATTCGTATATTAATTGGTTCGGTGACATTTCCGTGTAACACTGCCCTGGATACAACCCCCACTGTGGACCCCTTCTTGTCTCATGGGCTCGGGTTCCAGGCCACTAACCTTTATTCTGACTCATGCCAGAGGCTTTAATTCTACCTCGTTCTATACAACATATTCTCTAGTGTATTAAGTAGAAAGGTGCTTCTTTATTTCCTCGTTGATAGTTTTTCTACGAATTTTTCTAGATATAGGATGTTATACATAACTCGTTGTTTATTGTCTATTATTAGATTACATCTAATAGTTTTTATTAATTATTAAATTTATTAATTAATTCCTTTTTAAATTTTAATATTAGTTCTTAACTTGCTTCGAGGTGTGTTCTTACTTAAAGAAGGGCTTTAAAAAATCGAGATCTTAAAAAGAATAAATATTATATACACGATATTTATCGTTAAAAAACTTGAATATAAGAATATATATATATTTTTGTTTACACGTGGATAGAAGTTATTAAATTTAATAAGAATTTTAATGTTAGATAATGTTAAATAAGACTTTTACTGATAGAAAGATATGTCGTGTAAATTTATTCTAATTAATTTAATAATTAACTGAATAATTAATAGTATGAATAATTAAATATTTATAATTTCTTCTATATTCGTATTCAATAAGTTAATGGAGAACAAAGTAATTTAAAATGATTTAATTTATTCGATGTAACGATAAATCTCTACCCTAAAATTTTTCATGAGAATTTATGATTATTTAATTAAAAATTAATTATATTTTAACTTTAAAGGCTTTTGATGTTCCTTCCCTACAAATCAATGCGTTTGGATCATTTTTGGATTGATTTGTAGGGGACATCAAACAGTACACCATTTGGATCACCTTCGATGAAAGTGCACTCGTGAAATTTTAATATAGTAATTTTGATGAAATTTTCAATTAATATTGATCAGATACAAAGTGATTTAATTTAGAAATTCATTGATATAGTTAATCAGATCTACAATACATAGTATAATTAGATCGTACTGCCAAATATGCCCAGTTGGGTATAATGGGCAGCTAGTTTATATATATAGTATATACAGTATGACATAAATAAATATTTATTCAGCTAGTTACTATCAAATTTAACCGAATATTCACTTAAATTAAGAGCTCTGTGTTGAAAATTAAGTTTAAGTTCTCATAGAGTCGTACACCTAAAAGTGAATAATCTCCTTTAACTATTTAATAAATCTTACTTTAAATTTGACTTTTTACTGTATTTGTAGATCGATGATNGATTATATCATATATATTCTTCGGAAAAGTTAAATTTCTCTATTAATTCCAATGTAAAGAGGTTATTGATTTAATTTACCTCAATGTAAATGCTAAGAACATAACAATGGTAAGTTGTTTGAGGCTTTAAGCAAGCATAAACTTGCAAGGCCTCTTTTTATATAATATAAGACCTATATCACGTGTATTTGTGCGTGTCTAAAGTTCTTAAGATCTCTAGGCTCTAGGCAAAACGTAAATTATGTATGCTTAAAATTTCCACTAGCTAAGTGGTAAATTTATTCCTAATTTAGAAACTTTAAGCTAACTAAAAAATTTCTAAAAATAGCTTCATAATCTGAAGCAAAAAACGGCCAAGAAACAAAATTAGTTCTGAATTAAAAATCCTCTGTAAACCACCATAAAGAAATTAATATCCTATAGATAAATATATTCTTTTTATAAATTTTAAATAATGGCTCATAAACATTGTGAATAACATCGGTTTACAATAAAAAAAAATAATAATAAATCATTGTCTCATATCATGAGGAACATCATGCCATAAAAATGATATGTCCTTGGTTTTAGTTTCAAAATATGCTTAGAATTATGAAGATTTTAGAAATGAATCTTATTTAAGGATACATTTATGTAATTGTATACATAATCATAATAAAATGCATTTCTAAATATATTTTTTAATTTATAAGAATAAACTTTGCAAAGACCACTTGAGCTTCCTGTAAGGAAACCAATCATTCGTGGCAACGTTCTTTGAAAAACCATAAGAATTATGCCACCGTTTGAAAAACCATAAAACATAATTTAATATTTTAAATTCTCATTAATTTTTATGTAAATTAGAGTAATTATAATGTTAGAAAGAAATATAAAATATGTACAGTACTGTATATGAACGTGATACATACTTTAATCAGATCCATCAAAGTTTAACTCGGTAGAAGTTGTTTCGGTTTACTAATTTATGAAATTTATACGAGTATTTACATTAGAAACATGATAATTTAATTCATTTAATCAACATTACATTAATAAATCGAGTAGTGATCGATGATTTAGTATTGAGACTACTGGATTTCTTCTTCAGATTATGATTAAATTAAGGCAGATTTTCTGCATAACACTTAAAAAAATAAATAAATACAAATTTTAATATCATAATTTAATTTGGATTAATAAATTGTTTTTAATTACCTTTCTATCAAAATTACTTTCAAGCAATTAACTAGGGTAACACGTTTAACAAGTTCAAGGATACGTTCCATTATTCTAATAAGCACGAAAACAAAAATAAGATTGATCAATTTAACTATTTATAATTATTAAAATTCAAATTATGCTTTGAATAACATATAATTTGCTTTCTAAATATACTATTTAGCATTTATGAATTTAATTTCTTTAGAAAATATAGGTTACATTTGTAACGACATGTCTACAGAAATATTCGGTGTTTTTACCTTTAGCCAACGTTTTAAAAGTGCAAATTGCTTAATTATTGATGCAGAAAATCTTATTTTTCTAAGTATTTTGCTTATTTTTTATTAATAATTAAATCNTCTAATATTATTAAAAATATATTTATTTTAATTCTATAATTTCGTGAAGTATTTTACTATTTGAAGAATTCCTTAATACTTGCTACCTAGAAAACACTAAGAAGCAAAGTGTTATGAAATTAGAAGGTCTGAAAACAAGCACTTTGAATATTGTTTTTTTGACATTGTGTTTACTTTATTCGAATTGTGTCCTCGGTAGTGGATGCCATATTTGTAGAAGTACTCCAAGGTGCAACCATGTTTGCATAGTTGCAAATATGTTCTTAATGATAAATATAGCTCTTCTTCTTAAGTACAATAGTCATTGTGTTGTTCTATGACGTAAGTATGCGGTGTTTGTACCCCTTTTTTTTGGAGGACAGAAGGACTATTATAGATACTTCTATTCTTCATTGGGAAAGCACTAGTCAACCATCCATGAGATGTCGCAATATTAGTTACGTGATTTCATCAAAACTAGTTGATGACGTCAGATGATATACAAAAGGGTCTTTCAAGGTCTTTGCATAATATAACAAAGATATGAACGATTATTAATGATTTCATATATATCATTATTAGGGAAAAATACATTAAAATTTTAATAATAGAATAATAATAATAATAATTTAGATAAGAGTTAATGCCATAACGGGAATAAATTCATTAAAAATTTTATATTAATTTTTAAAAATAAATTCGTGAATTTTTTTTCAATATTGACATAAATAAATGGTGATAAACGTTTTTAATTATAAATTCAATCTTAATGACATTATTTACTGCTTAAATTATGATCATTTTAATTGTAAATTAGATAAAAATAGAGATGTTTATTATCTAATTTTAAATCAAAATATATTCTCGAGTTATGAAAAATTTAATTATGATTCATAACGTGAGATGGTGAAGATCGTTATCCTC
Source organism: Centruroides sculpturatus (assembly GCF_000671375.1). Lineage (NCBI taxonomy): Eukaryota > Metazoa > Arthropoda > Arachnida > Scorpiones > Buthidae > Centruroides > Centruroides sculpturatus. Next base: position 842,373 of record NW_019384415.1, on the reverse strand, counting down.
CAAGAACTGGTTTCTTTGTAAAATACCAAACTTATCAAAATTGGTAAATTCCCCCTATAAAATATGTCTCGTATTTTAAAAATGCATAAAACAATTTATAAAATTTCTATTTTTGTAATATATATATTATATACATAATAACTTCTATCTCTGAAATTTTAATGTGCATTTAAATAAATTACAGTATTTTAAACCCAGTTAACAATTTTTCTGCTCTACTTGTTTATTAAACTATTCAGTAAATAAACGAAAATAAGAGAAGAAAAAGCGAAGTAAGTTTTAAATTTCATCACATTTGATTTGAAAATTGAGAAATTCAGAAAAATTATCGAAACATTGAGAAATAAGGTCTAACAAAAATAGTTTTATTTTGAAATTTCAAATTAGTTTCTGAAAATATTCTGTGAATAATTTAACCGCTATAAACATTAACAGAAAAGATTAATCAATGTTATTTTAATGTATGAAATATTTTATTACAAAAAGATTTGTTTTTATTTTTTATATTTCACATATATTTTTACTAGTTTACCGTTATAAATAACTAAGATATTTCTATTTTAATGTATGAAATATGGCTTACGTACTGTACAATACTATATCGTATGTAGTATATCCATGGTAAACTTAACTTGCTGTGACCCTAAAGTATAACTATAACAGGCCTTCCCCCTCTACCAAATTACAATATATGTAAAAATATGAGGCCCTAAGCTATAGATCCATACATAACACGAGGCTCTAAGCTGTAGACTCATGACACAAGATAGTAAAGATGAGGCCTGTTTAGCTTGTGTAAATACGATCCTGAGTATATCCTGTCATCTGATGGCAACACGTGTACAGATTTTATTCACCTTTCATTATATTCTCTTTAATATGAATATTAATCTGTAAATTTTACTTCATACAAAAGTCAAATTATATAATTCTGAACGAGAATCAAGTGGAAAAAATCAAATAAATTTCATAAAATATAACGCATTATATATAAAACCCGAGTGACTTTCTCGTATCCGGTGCTGAGTAAATTTTATCCGATTTTCCGTGCATCAACCAATAATAGTAAATTGATTATTCACGTGACAATGGGAGGCTCAAAAATAAAAATCATGAGACATCATTTATGCTTTTAGTTTATGTTGAAAGTAAATGCACTGATTTATAAAATACCGAAAATATTTTAGAAACATGTTTAGTATAATAATTGGAGACAGATTTTACAGGTAAATTAATTAATTTATTTGTTATTAATTGTTTATAAGCCCATATTTTTCTTTTAATAGTCTCTTTACATACAATAATTTATATATTTTATCATCTGATGATTTTTTTTTAAATATCGGTTCACTTGTTATCTGTCCGATAATAAGTGAATTTAAAATAAAGTTTGAAAATTAGCTGACGATAAGATTATGTAATACTACTCTGGAGGAAAGAAGAATTTTAGTACTCTATTAAATTCCAAACTTGTTAAACAACGACTCGTCCCCCTACAGAAAAACACATCAGAAGAATTTAGGAATATAACTGAGAATTAGAATAATATAATTAAAATTAAGATGGTATAATTAGGAATATAACTAAAGATAGGGAACATAATTAACTAAGATATGTTTATAATTAGATTATCTTATAACTATTCCTCAGTTAATTATGTTTCCCTATCCTTATTTCTATTCCTAGTTATATCCCCTTAATTTTTAATAATATAACTAGTAACATTCTTCTAATTCTTAGTGTTGTTCATAATTATCTTCTCCAAATCTCAGTTATATTCACAATTATATATTCTTAAGAATTAGGAGAATATAATTACGAATATAACTAAGAATTAGCATAATATAATTAATAATACGTTAGGAATTAATAGAATTGGCCCATTAAATCGGAAAAACGAATAACATCTGTTATAAATAATTATAATAAAATTCTTAGAACATTTTTAATGTGTAATTTACTAATTCCAATCTTTGTAACCACACAACTAAATGAAACATAAATTAATTTACTTTTAAATATTTTATAATAAATTTTTAAAATGTTTAATGTATTTATTACTTATGTTTTATTTTCAAGGTTACTTTTCTTTTTATATTTAGATTATGGTAAGGTTGGTGGTCTGTATTGAGTAAACATTTTTATAGTAAATGTGTGACTAGATAGGTGTGTAAATTTATAAATTAATTTCTTAGAAATTATAAATGAAAACAATCCTTCTAAGAAATTTTAATTCCATTAAAAATCTTCTGAAGTTCTGCAAAGATTTTCGTTTTAAATTAATTCTTTAAAAATTACCAAAGTACTTANATACATTTACGTATTTATGAGCAAACTCTTGAACACTTCATTCGCCATATTCTTTGGTATTTTTCACTTGATTTGTTAATTGTTATTTTTATCTTTTATGCCATCTTCCTTTATTTTTTCCTCTGTCATCTTCCTAAAATACCGAATTTTGTCTAATATTTCTTACATTAAATATCTTCTGCAATTATTTTATTAGGAATTACTTTCCAATTTTTTATGCTAATGGTTTCTCTGTTAAAGAGTTTGCGTTATCTAGCGTTAAATTTAATAAATTTTCGATTAATAATTTAATTTAAAATGTTATAGAAAATTTAAAAAGCATATTGTAACAGAAAGAACAACAAAAATATACAGAAAATTAAATTAAATATAACTTGAAGTTCCTTGACAAGTGTAACCATTAAAATTATCATCATCATGTTGATTTAACAATTAAAGACATCGCTGATTAAAATTGATATGCCAAGATCTATGGCCTTATACCATCGAGATGTGAGAGGACATATTCTTTGCTGCATCTTCTGCAGTGCATTCCTCTATTTTGGAACTGAATTCCTCCACTTCCTCTAACTTCTTGTAACTAATTTTTTAAAATAAGAATATAGTTAAAAATTAGAAGGAACAGGATGTTTTTTATATAAAATAATGTGAATCACTAATTCTTCCTTTCTACATTAGTTTATTGTTGAAAAGATTTTTTGTTTCACATTTAAAACGGAAATTAACGGTAGGAAACGAAAGTAAGAATAATCAAAGGATATCCTACAGACCATATTAATTATGCATAAAAGATAATTATCATAATAAAACATCGTCTTCAAGAATATTTCTTAAATTTAATCAATTTTACCATTTATATTCGTATTTATTTGTATAATTAGATCCAGGACTGGATCCTAGAACATTTTTAGTCATTTCTTTAATGTCGGGGGTTCCATGAACTATTGTATATACGTAATTAAAGGGGGGGTTTGCCAAAAGTACGTTGTACACAACAGGGAGGGGGTCAGAATTGTCTCAAAAGCTGTACACGTAATTAATGGAGGGATCCTATAAAATATTTCTTGTAAATAATATAAATGTACTTATTAATAATTTAACGAATGATTTAGACTCGAATCTACCAAGAACAGTAAAGAAATTAAAATTAGGAACATATTTTACGTATAAAACTTTAAAAAATTGTATTATCTTAAAAATGTGATTATTCAGAATAAAGATATTATCCCCTATAGAATAATGAAAATAATATTTGTAAATTAAAAATATTTAATTGGGGAGACTTAGATAAGGTGATAAAAAGAATATTGCAAATTGAATAATTACCATAAAATTAAAAAAATTAAAAAAAAGAAAGAATTTAAATTTCTCAATATTGATTCAATTCGAAGAAGGTTTCCTGGAATTAAGCCAATAATTTTTATGTTTTTAATTAAATTTTCATGAAAAATTTCCATTTAAATGTTAAAATTTAATGATATTTTATAAGGAGAAAAATTATAAATAATTCCTAAATTAATTTACATTATAACATTGAAAATACGCCAATTATCCTTAAAAAGTCCCTTTAATATTTGTTATTTTCAAGGTAAATCGGTGAAAATTATTTTTTTAATGGCTAAAAAACACGATTTTTTCTTAAATACTTACCTTGTAAGCAAGCTTAAACTGTATTTAATGTATAAAAAAAATTTAAAAAAAAAATAATAAGTACATACTTAAAGGAGGAGCAGACAGGGAAAAGTTTAAGAGCGTAGCTTCATTATACAGTTTAAAAGTGTAAGGTGTGATCAAACTCGCTCCTTAATTGCAATCTAAATGCAATTTGTCTAATTTTGTAGTCTGCACATCAAGCCAAGCTCATTGTATTTTATTATGTTTTGAATTTTTAGAACAACTGATGCGTGAATAACACCGTTGACAATCTCGTATCAAAATATCATTAAAATATTAACTAACTAATCAGGTGACTTTGATCGTATTTTATTTATTTAAATCTCTATTTATAAATTACTCCTTTATAATGATTTTGTGAAAAATTACATTATTTTCTACAGTTAAATAAATGCAATTTTAAGAGTAATTAACGATTTTATTCGCTAGAAAATTAAAAAAATAAGTAAGAATTTTGTCTATTTTATAATTAACTTTTAAAAAACAATTTTAATTTTAATTTTGCCATAAATTTTCAATGGGTTTTTTAAGATTAAAATCGAAAAATTAAATTGTCTATGGAGGGGCCTTGAGTTTAAGGGGCACCAAATATAAATAATTATATATTAAATGAAGGCTTCAAAGAGCCTCAAAATTAATTGGCCATTAGCCAAGTATGTTAATGGATCTTGTTTTTTTTTTAGTTCTATATTGTTTAAAATTCAATAATGACTCGATTTATTTAAGCAAAATATATTTAATTTATATAATTACATAATTATATTTATTTATATTTCTGATTTAACATATCTCCTCAATACCTTCTCTCCTTTTCCTTATCCCTTCACTCTCTTCCTTTCTTCAGTTTCTACCTCTATGATAATAATTAATTTATAATAATTATAGATTACATTCGATAATTTAATTTGTGACAATACTCTATACTCTAGCTCATCTATACCCTTGTTTAAATTATCCAATAGGAAGCGTTAACGAAAACACATAAGACTCCTACCCTATACCTACAAGATAATTATTAAAGACAATTAATGGGAGAATTTTTTACTGAAAATTATTTTTTTTTAAATAAAAAGAGGAAAATGTAGATGTTTTCTAGTCTTCACATCAAGTAACAAGTAAATGTTTAAGAATATGAAAATTTCAAAATAAGGAAAAATTTTATTATTCTAGTTTTTGTTATAATTAGTTATGTGTGACGCAATAAGAAAAGAAAAATGTAAATTATACAATAAAAAATCAATAATGTAGACATTATGAAAGTAGGGTAGAATAGGATAAAATTGATGGAATAATGTAACGCAACATTTGGGGGGTGCCTAAGAAACTGGCTCCTATTTAAGTGTTAAACACGTGAATAAAACCTGGGAAACTCCCTTGGGGGCGACCCACGACCAATTACCAGTGTTTATTGATGTTATTCATTCGATCATTGGCGAGGACTACTATGAAAGCCTAGTTAAAGAACTGTGTTTTAATTTTAGATTCGTTAACATCCCAAAAAAAGTTTCGTTTTAAGTAAAATTAGGCTATACTTAATTATACTTAAAATATTTCTTTTACAATTCCTTTTAATTAATATTTTTTAAAAAATTATAAATTTTATAGTTACTATTAATTGAAATATTTGTCGTTTATACTTGAAAAAAATAGATTAATAATTTAGGTTTTATTTGTATTTGTTATGTATTTGTTAACTTTAATACAATCAAACCTCTGAACAACGGCCACTGACGGAAACAAAAAATAAGGCCTCTGTTCGCAGGTTATTCGATTGAATTTTTTGTTCAATAAATAATTGTTTGTTATTTATTGTTACAAAATAAACAATGGTCGTTATTTGGGGTAGCCGTCACTAGAGGTCCGACCGTATAATTATCATATATTTAAAAATTATGTTATATTATTTATATAATTCCCAATGATTTTTATATTATTTATATGAATCATTGAAAGTGTCGTGTTTTTCTCTTAGTATTATTTTTTAATATTTTATTATCTTATTACTTAACCGAACCTCCAATAACGATTACCTCTAAACACAGGCCGTTTTTCCCTTTTTGGAATGTAAACGAAAGAACCTTCAAACAACGGACACCTTTGTGCAACGGACATTTCTCATATTCCCCGTCAATGGCCCGTTCTATGTTCCGTTCTTCAAAGTTTGAGTGGATAATTGAATCAATTATAATCACTCTGTTTCCATTAAGGAATGATAACTCAAAGAGTAAAATTTAATAAAAATAATAAAAGTGTGATTAAAAATACTCATTAAACGATTTAAAAATAAATTTACAAAGCTGTTTGTTTTACCGGAATTTTATTCTTTTACGTCAATACGACGTCAACACTTCATTTCTATAATACGATTGTATCAAAATGACGTCAAATTGACGTAAAATTATGTATTGTCTCAGTAAAATATAAGTTAAAAAATAAATTAATTCACAATAAAAAAATAATGTTATAGGAACGAGAATAAAAATTAACATATCAAATTATTTAATTATTGATTTAGAGTTTTCATTCTTAAATAAACAATGTTTTAATATATTATCAACAGACTTGTTTTTCTTATAAATTTTGTATATAATAAGAAATGGATAAATAAATATAAAATACAAAATTTTATATTTATTTATCTATTTTTTATTGTGCTATTATATATAGGCTACACGCGAGGGTTGCCCAGGAAGTATCACAAGATTTTTCCTCGTTCGTTATTTATTTATTTTTACTTTTCAAACTTTAATGTGTCATATACCCGAATTTTCGGCAACAAAAACCAATTCTTTAACATAATTTTATTTAAAATCTATGGCCTTATACCATCGAGATGTGAGAGGACATATTCTTTGCTGCATCTTCTGCAGTGCATTCCTCTATTTTGGAACTGAATTCCTCCACTTCCTCTAACTTCTTGTAAGAATTGCATAATTTAAAGGGCCAGTAAGATGTGTACGAGGCAGATGGGGCACAATACTCCAATGAAATTGGATGTTGCGCCTCATCTTGTGTATGGGATCCTCATTGTCATACTATACAATGCTAGCTATATTATATGTAACGTAATATATACACACTTATATAAATCTTATAACAGTTAGTCTAACTACAACTGTTTAAGCAATTATTAAAATAAAATATAACAAATAATAATTTTAATGATATATAGAAGAAATGTAAAAACCCAAATGACTCACAGTTAAGAATTGTAATTAAGATGATAATTTAGATAAGAGAATTAAATTAATGTAAGGTTATTCATTGTTAATGAAGTCTATACCACATCTATAAATAAATCCCCTTATCTTCTGTAATTGTTACATAAATATGGTATAATAATGAATTATAATTAAATCGTTTATTGTGTTTATTTTAATCCACGTGTTTAGCGTGTCTAAATACCTTAAAAATAATAATTAACATAAATTAAATATTCAAATCTTATAAAGAAACAATATTCAAACTACTGGCTTACATCTTAAATTAGGGCTGATTGTTTGGATAAATTATAATCTCTTTAGCACAATACAATGTTATAATGAATATGACGTAACATAGATTATATACTATATAGTAAAATTAAATTTACTATACATTTATATAGAAAAATAAGCAAAAGTTGTTTAAAAATNGATTTTTACATCACAAAGGAAATTGTCAGTAAATCTTGTGACTTTCAAACTCTGAAACCTCAAAATCGTTTTTTATAGACATCATTACATTAAATAGACATAACTTTTATTCTTTGAGATTCTTCGGTTTAGCGACACACTCGATTTAGTGACAATTTCAGAGATGAACAAATGGTGACGCTATATCGAGGTTCGACTGTATTTGAAAGCAATTTCAATAGATATTTTACGAAATGCCATAATAAGTTTTGAAATAATAATATGAAAATTTTGAGGATATGGTGGCTCTTGGAACTGATCAGAAGAATTTGGTAGAGAGCAGAATGAGGTGAAGAAAGCGATCTGTAGCAGAGTAAGATTAAGAAGAAGAAAAGTATGAAACTTGAGATATTTCATAAAATTGAAATTATAGTCTTCAGGTCTGTTAAACAGGACTTATGAAAATATATAAATATAATCTGATAGGAAATTTCTATATAATTATATTCAGTTCTTGGTGTATTACGTCATCTTATATGAAATTTAAATAATGAATACCTAAAAGTGAATTAGAGCGCCATTTTTTTCATCTAGTGGAAAATTCAGGAATTTATTGCTGTTTCAATAAAATATATCTCTTTGCTGCTCTTTTTATATTTTTGAATCGTCAACAAATTGTTATCAGCATTTCTTATTGTTCACAAGAACAAAAATTTATTCCGGTTTCTGCATGCGATCTTTCTGTTAATTCTAATGAAATTAAAATTATCATACTGATAAATTATCAAAACATAAAAAAATTACTTAAGGAAGGACATGAAAAAGTCTCTCTTCTTATCGTTTTCTACTTCCATGTTTCTCTTGGAAATCATCACCCTCTTTTAAATTTATTTAAATGCCAAAACACAATTCTATGCTAACTCCATTAAGAAAACTTAAGTTATAATCATTTTTATTTTATTTTATGGTATATCACTTTAAAATTGTCCATGGTTAAATGCATAAAGATTCCATGAAAATGGAGCGAGTCATAGCCTACATTTCTCCTCTTTCAAATTAATTTTTTTGATAGCATAAAAAAAATTATTTCTGTCAATTAATTGCTATTATTACTAATAATCACTACAATCAAAATTAAGTATATAATTAAAATATACAAATGAATAGGTTATTGAATTCCATAGCCTTTTGAAGAACACGATTATTGATTTGGAATGATGTAATTTCAGAGTGCATTTAGGCCTATATTATATTATGTTAATTTATATTCAACTCGGAATTTTAACTAATTATAGGATGATTCAAAAGTTGCGTCACCCAACATTTAAGTACTCGCCAATTAATATAAATAAATTTTTTGTTTATGACAAACCGCAGCACTCTTCAAGAACTTAAGACCAGTATCTACTGTGAAATTGTTCGCATTGAAGAACAATAATATGCAAATTATCTGAAAACATAATGAAAACTTCAAGCTTAAACTATTACAGAAGAATTTTTGAATATTTACTGTAATTATGAGAAGATAAATAATACATTTACGTATTTATGAGCAAACTCTTGAACACTTCATTCGCCATATTCTTTGGTATTTTTCACTTGATTTGTTAATTGTTATTTTTATCTTTTATGCCATCTTCCTTTATTTTTTCCTCTGTCATCTTCCTAAAATACCGAATTTTGTCTAATATTTCTTACATTAAATATCTTCTGCAATTATTTTATTAGGAATTACTTTCCAATTTTTTATGCTAATGGTTTCTCTGTTAAAGAGTTTGCGTTATCTAGCGTTAAATTTAATAAATTTTCGATTAATAATTTAATTTAAAATGTTATAGAAAATTTAAAAAGCATATTGTAACAGAAAGAACAACAAAAATATACAGAAAATTAAATTAAATATAACTTGAAGTTCCTTGACAAGTGTAACCATTAAAATTATCATCATCATGTTGATTTAACAATTAAAGACATCGCTGATTAAAATTGATATGCCAAGTATTTACAGCAATTCACAATTATTTGAGTAAATGTATGCATGTATGCAAATGAAATACATGCCTACGCATAAGAGAGCGCTTTATTTTGGTCATGCAAATCAAGTAATTCACGTCTCACACACGACGACTCTGTCATTGAAAAGACAGAGCGTTACTGTTCGAAACTGCATTAGAACAACAGCTGTGCACAGGACGTTTGTACTTGCCTCCTAGCACTATACAAGGTCAAGCAAAAATTCTACGTTATTATCCGTAGGTTATAACATGTATTCATGTTCAGTAGAACTTTTTTTATTAAATGGCCTCAATGACAACCTTTTGCACTTCAAGTTCTTGCAAGAATTAGTTAGGATATACTTTGATGACCTTGGAAAGTTTCGTAGACACCAGACCCATTTCTAACTGAAAACACAAATTAAAAACCCAAAAATATATGAGTCTTATCGTTATTTGACCCCTCGACTCATGAATTTTGCTCATAGGATACGAATCTCTGAAAAAATTTCATAATTTCAGCTATCGTAAAGTAACATACATGAAGATTTCTTACAATGCCATTCTTAATTGTATCGTTTGAATACCCCAGAAAACTGAATTAATTAATTAAGGATTTCTTTTAAAAAAGGGCCACCTTGATCCCTATGACCTTTGGCTTTGTGATTTCCTTACGATAATCTTCACTGTGATAATTTATCGCAACTTTAGCGGATCTAAAGGCGAGCGTATCAGCAACATCTCGCATGAAATACTGCAATCCAGAATAAAACTTGCCATCCTGTAGATCAAGATGTGGATAACGTGGGAAATCTTATCGAACATTTCCAATATAAATCTTAAGACCAATTTATGTATCAACCTTTATACAATGTTAAACTATGGCTACTCGAAAGTGAATAAAACGCCATTTTTCATCTAGTGGAAGCTTCAGAAATTAATTTTCTGTTTCAATAAGAATTTTCTCTCTTTCACAATTCTTCTTCTTTTTTTTTAATAAAATTAACGGTCAAACCTACATATAGCGCTGCCCTCGTAAACTATCCTTTATTATATTTATGAATTACCGAATGTAGATTTTTACATCACAAAGGAAATTGTCAGTAAATCTTGTGACTTTCAAACTCTGAAACCTCAAAATCGTTTATAGACATCATTACATTAAATAGACATAACTTTTATTCTTTGAGATTCTTCGGTTTAGCGACACACTCGATTTAGTGACAATTTCAGAGATGAACAAATGGTGACGCTATATCGAGGTTCGACTGTATTTGAAAGCAATTTCAATAGATATTTTACGAAATGCCATAATAAGTTTTGAAATAATAATATGAAAATTTTGAGGATATGGTGGCTCTTGGAACTGATCAGAAGAATTTGGTAGAGAGCAGAATGAGGTGAAGAAAGCGATCTGTAGCAGAGTAAGATTAAGAAGAAGAAAAGTATGAAACTTGAGATATTTCATAATATATATATGTTATGTATGTATGCATTCCGTTTTGGATATTATTACAGAATAGGATTGATGGGATAAGGCAATGCAACACTTGGGCGATCTGTCATGGAGGAATGCTTCCGGGAAGGACTTTTTATGGGAAAATGTCTCCTATTTAGGTGTTAGATACGTGAAGAAAATCCAGAAAACTGTACATGGCCAGCCCAAGAACCCACAACCAGTGTTAAGTGGTTTTACCCACTGGTCATTAGTATATTATCAATATTACAGAGATAAGATTTAAATTTACTATTTTACTTGAGGAAATGTTCTTGAATTTGTAAATCTTATAATTATTATTTAATAAAAAAATAAATATTTTTAGTAAATTATATCTTATAGATCTAGTATAAAATATTATACCTGGTATGTTGCAAGTTCACCCAACCAAATCAATAATATATCATTAATCAGTAATCAGATAATTTTGCGCATATTTAATGATATTTGCCATTATTAACTGGAAAATATGAAATAAATTTTTAAAAATAAATAATTCATACGAAATCCATTAATTTATATTTGATCAAGGAAAGAGATACGAAACCGTATAAAATCATAACATCCGATGGCAATTTTTACGTAAAATTTCATTTCAAATAAATGTTTTGAAAACATTTTTATGGCTAATTTATTTTCGACTAATTTATATTTTAATTATATAACTTATTATAATTATTGTACTCGCAGTTCTAGAATTCCTTAACAAGGTACGAATTTCTGTGTTTATAAAATCATTTTTCTTTAAGTAATTCTAGAATTTTTTTAGTATTTTTTCAATTTTTTAGTTTTTACTTAGAAAAATTAACTCTTAACGTCAGTACTTTCACTTACAATATTTGTAGATCCGTAGGAAATGCACTTGACTTAGAAGTAGGGTCAAGTTTAACTTCTCTTTTGTAAAAATACTAAAAAAATAAACCCCCTACTGGTTAAACTACTAATTTAACTTGTTCAGCATTGCCTCAATTATCTATAAAAACTAATTTTAAGATATTTTTATTTATAATATAATTTTTTATACATTAATTTCGGGATCAATATACTATACTTTATCATACCTAATGCATTTTTTTTTAAATGGGTGAATATATAACCGAATAAAATCTATAATATACTATATACTATATTAAAAACTGGATATTTTACTTCAACTTTTTATTATATTATAAAAATATTTTACAGATTTCAATGCCCATTTTAACATTGTAAAATTTTAGAACTAAATGGGTTAGTAGGGCTATGAATTACTTTATCGAATCTTCAAGATATATGTAATTTTTATTATAAAACTATATAATTTATTTTATGTTATAATTTTATATTTATTCAATGTATTTCTGATAAAATTTCAATGATTTTGTTTTTTTTTCCTTCGTTAACTAATATTTATGTAGTAATGTCAATGCACTGTAATTACATTTAATGAAACGTACAATCACCTTTAAAACTTAGTACTTTAATTAAGTGCAACATTCCATACTTAATATAATGGTTACATCGCTGTCTGGCTTTAAAGACAATGCACATCAAGAACTGACCCAGTTTTGTCGCTTCTAATCAGTCATGGACCGGGTTTTTACTTTTGTTTTCGTTATCAACTTAAATTGTCAAAGTTCTCTTGCTATTGTGATCCATCTTTAATTTAAAACAAGAAATATAATTAATGTTATGCTAAACCGAATCTTTCTATATTCTGCTTTGTAATTTAAAAACGAATATAATATATTTATTTGCTATTTCTTCACATATTTCTTGTTACTCGTCATAAGTTTGTATGCTATTCTGCAGTAAATTTTTGTTATTTATTTGCTATTCTCTATACTTCTATGTACAGTACTTCTTTGCTCTTCTCCATGTTTCTTTGTCATTCCACCATATTTTTATTTACTATTCCTTATATATTCTCTCATATTACTTTGCCATTTCATCATATATTTGCTATTTCTTTAAGTATTTATTTGTTACTCACAATAAATTTGTGTGCTTTTTTCAGATTATTTATGTTGTCTATTTGCTATTCTCTACATATTTCTTTACCATGCCCCACATTTTTATTTACTTTTCCCTACATATTTGTTTGCTATTTTTCCACATATTTGTTTGCTACTCACCTTAAGTTTACATTCTGTTTTCTCATATACTGTATTTGTATTATTTGTTTGATCTTCTCCATATATTTCATATGTGGAGATATGGCAAACGTTTCACCATATTTTTATTTACTGCCATTATTGTTTTTATTATATTTATTTTACCATATTTTTATTTTCTATTCCCTAGTTATTTATTTGCCATTTCACCATATATTTGTTTGTCACTCACCATAAATATTCAAGCTATTTTCCTGTATATATTATTTTCTATTTCCTATATATTTATTTGTTCTTCTTCGTATGTTTCTTTGCTATTAATTTCTAAAAATAGTAAATATTTTAAAATTATAAATAAAAATTTCATACTATTCATTCTATAGAAGCTAATTTGCTTTCTAAAAAGATTATAAAGTTATTAAATTATTAAAATTTAACCAAAGGGAAAGAGTTGATTGTATTCTATTCTAAAGAACGTACAACTTGACTATTGTCACACCTGAAAGAACTAACAAGCAAAATTTTACAGTTCGTTTAGTAATAAAAAAGGAAAGGTTAATTTTAAAAAAAAAAAATTA
>NW_019384415.1:811269-827396 GCF_000671375.1 Centruroides sculpturatus | reverse complement strand
TTTAAATATTTAATAAATTTTTATATATTATAAATTATTTATTTATTTAAAAGTACATAAATATACTTTATATAACAATTTAAAAATGACATAATAAATAAAATTTTAATAATTATAATTATAAGAAATTATCTTACTTTATTACAAAATGTATAATTTGTTTTGATACAACAAATAACAAATAACTTGTATTTAAATTCAAATCGTAAAAATGCATCCAACTAGATTTATTTTTACGATGGTAATTTAAAAAGAATTAAATTCTTCCAAGAGAAATGTAAGCACACAGATAAATAAGTGCGAAAGAAATATCTTATCGTATTCAATTACCTCACACAAAAATTAAAATAAAAAAAACAAAAAATAATATAAATAAATAGAAAAAAATCCCCATTTTTGCTTATTATATTTGAACAAAATACAAGTAAGATTTTGATGGGGGAAAGATATAGTACAGTTAGTAAGCCATCTTGATAATAGTTAATAAAAGTTATAATTTTTGTTTTTTCCTACTTGGTTAGATAAAAATAAAACCGTTCCCTTCTCATAAACGTTCTGATATCAGAGTGTAGACGTTATCAAGTCTCGTTTCCAGACTACTAGGAGCAGACGTTAACAAGGAAACAATCTATTGGCTGACAAACTGACAAATCAGCATTAAATGTAGTGACGTCTATTTGTAAGCTCGGGTTTCCCAACTAGGAGCAGTTAATAACTAGTGTAACTTTAGCGCAGGCAGCATCACTTCATACTAAAGTTGTACTGTATACGATTAGTTAGAGAGGGATTTTTCTCGTCTCCTGTAACGTTTGAAAGTGATTTTTATTATTATTATTATTATTATTTTTCTTGTTAAATTTCAGTCACATAATACAGTAGAGCGTCGATTATCCGAATCAATTGGGGACTGGAATTGTTCAGAAGATCGATGTTTCGGATAACCGATCATGTACGAAAAAATATATTAATTTATCCCATCTTGACATTTTTCTCCGTTGCGTGTCGTTTCGTGTTGAATTTTCGTCGATGTTAAGCCTAACAAAGACTATTGTATCGTTAAAAATTCTTTTTTTATTTTGTATGAACAAAATAAATATATTGAAAAATATAAAAACAATAAANATGATATTTAATGATCTTCAAAGCCTTGTAATCTGTTCAATGGCCTGTTATTTGTTAATTGTAGATTAGAATTTTAATAATCAGGAAGAGAGAAAATCGGTGAAGAGGCACAATGAGGGTATACTGGACTATTGGTCCACCTGTCTCCTTGCTTCCTGATTGTACATGGGTCATTTATATCTCCCAAATGTGTGCCTCATACTGGTTTTTGTCCTAAAACAACCTATAGGGATAATTTTTTTGCAGAAATATCTCGGTGCCAGTTTTTTATTAAGCCAAAAAAATATTAAGTCTAATAAAAAAATATATAGATTTATATACATATATATATATGTATATTATTTATATCATTTTTAACGTGTATACACTAGTAAATTCTACTTTTTTAGTGTAAAATATATTTCTAAATATATTTTTCTTGATTATATTTTTAATACAAAAATCCAATAAGAGGTGAGGATCGAATTGCCTTAAGGTATCTAAACTTAAGTTCACAAGTAGAATGTGAACTTCTCTTTTGTGGCCCCCTACATTTACATCGGATGATACCATATAAATCATGAACGTGTACACATTATACATATTTATTATACTAGAAAAAGACAGTAAAATATTAACTATATGTATATATGTATATATATATATAACATCACGTGAATGTTCTGGGGGTTTTAAAGTGTCGAATTCAATATATTTTTATTGTTTAGTACAATAAAGCTTCTTTTGTATTCGCTTATTTTGTATAGTATCTAATTTCTTATACAGTTAAATTACTTTAAATCATACTTGACTCGTTAACCCAGTAAATAAAATCCTGTTCTGTTCTGTATACCTAGATACCCACTTTTGAATCACTTTAAAACCTTGACAATGATATTATCAATTTAATTATTTTAATATAAAATAATTAAAGAAATTTATAAATAAATTCTTAATTTTTTTAAAATATTATTTTGTTAATTATAAGAAAATTTAAGACTTTTTAAGTACAAAATATGTCGTGAAATATTGTAAATTTAATAAATTAATTTTTACTGATTAATTCACTACTTTAAATATAATTAATTAATATTTATATAAAGAAAATTAACTAGATTATCACTGTATAATCCTATTTAACAAGTAGAATTGCTTGAGACTTATTTTCCAAATAAATAAATTCTTAAAATTTTAATCATTTTTTTTTCATAAATTTAATTAAAGAATTAAATAATTACTTTTCATATAATATAATTTATTTATTTTTAATTAAAATTTACAAATCTTTACGTTTAACTGAACGAAATTCTTTTAAATATAGCGATCCTGAATTATATAATTAATTTTTTTTACAATGTATAAATGGTGGATTTATACAAATATATAACGTTTTTGTCGATATTTTATAATATTTTCAAGTAGGTGGAGCCTATTGATAAATACTTGTTTCCAAAGTTTCACAGATTACCTTGAAATCAGCTTTTCACCTTGAAGTTAACATTGATTCTTTCATATTAATGTAATTATTACGTTATGCAATAATTTAAAGGTAAAAGGAATTTATAACTTACTAGAAAAAGTTATTTTTGTACAATACTTTCTGTACAATAATTTAATGATGTTTAATACTTGCTTCATCCATTAAACTTCATTCAGATTTTGATACACACTTAAATATATTACATTATTTTCTACGTATTCATTAATTATTATTAAAAAAATTATGATTATTATTTTCATCTAAAAGGCTCCATAATATAAATTAAAGGTCCATAATATAAAAATTAATTTAAGGTCCCCAAATTATATTTGGGGACCTTAAATTAATTTGGGGGCTTTCAATTAATTTTTAGATTATTCTTAATAATAAATAAACTTTTTCTAAATAGATCAATAATTAATTAAATTATTATTTAAATATTGTATTTAATTACAATTAAATTCTGTTCAATAATGTTTGTGTATAAAATTTTATCACTTAGAAGAGTGCTTTGTAAACTATTTTTATTCTGGTAATATTAAAATATCTCAATAAAATTTGCATTTAATTTTAATAAAATATTTAAGAAATTTTCCAATTTATAATTTAATGTTATAGATAAAAGCATTTATTAATAATTAATATAATTTAATTACTATAGATAACAGTAGAATAATTAGAGGAGAATATTTTATTATCATATAATAACGCCTTTATGTATTTTTTTTTAAATTAATTCCTACAAAAATATATTCTATTATGTTTCCTGAAGTGTATTCTATATTTAAAAAAATCACAATTAATATTTTATGGTATAAACATATGTAAACAAGACCCTAAGTAGAGGAAAATGTGTTTTTTCTCATGATCCCAATTCAAAAATAAAGATTACCAGAAAGTTTTATAGGGAAACTAACGTTTAAAAAGGGAAATAAAATCAGGCATTAGTTTAAATACATAAACAAGGTTCTAAAATAGCTTAAAATGGCGTATTTAAGCATAGATTCTCACGCTCAAAGCATATTTTTAGAAAATATTATTGCAACTTTCATTGCAAAGCAGCAATAGAGAAAGTTAATGCAACTCACGACAAAAGCAACAGAAAATTGTATGTTTTATATAAAATTCCAGTGAAAAATAATTGAAGAAGAAAAAAAAAAACTAGATAAAATTAGACGAATTTAAAGAGAAAGAATTAAAGTTTTATCTTTCTCTTGTGCAACATCCTGAAAGTAATTCTGGAATTTGAAAAATGGAAGATGATGCTGTTGCAAGTTGGAAAACTTGCTAGAGAATTGATTAATTCTGTAAGCAAAAGTTATTACCTGGAGTTAAATATAAAAACCTGAAAATTTTAAACCAATTTAAAGTAAATTGGTTGGTTGTAACAATTAATCATGTAGAAAGTGCAATGAAGTTGCAACAAGAAAATCGGGTGGAGCTGCTGCTAAGTGGATGTAACTACGATTGTTACATAATTGACTCTTCCTTATTTACGGGTTTCAGTATTTTGCAACTGTAACTTTAAAGATACAAAGGAATGATTCAAACTGGAGCAAAAAATAGTATAAATGAAAAATGTATTCGTTTTTTAAGAAATCTATTCAATTAAATATCCATAAACACATTAAAATGATGTAAAAATTTCGATGTAGGAAGCAAAAAGAATGGTAAAAATTAGTTATAAAATGAATTTTCTCGACATTGCTATTAAATTTCAGCAAAATTAAAGTCGAAATTAAGAATTTTCTGCATCAGAAATTCAACTTATTAAGTTACTCAATTATTTTCTATAAAAATGCAAATTTATTCTGTCAAATATATATATATATATATAGACTCGTTTCTGCAATTTTGAAAGGAGTATAAAATAAATGAATAAATGATTTATAATTAACTATTGGCAATATTCCTATCAAATAATCGACTAGACTATTATTGCGTATAGGCTTATAAATTAGTAAGAACTTGACAGTAAACCGATTTAGCTGTAATTTCAAGTATAAAAAAGTATGTTTGTAATATAGAAATATTAGGAAATTTGCCTTTTCATTTTTTTATTGATCTTGAATACGATCTAATGCAAATTACCAAAAAGTAATTTAACCTTAGACGTTGTGCAGACAGAATTTTGATACCTTAAATGAATTTTTCTTTAAGGAATAACAAGGTTAAAAAAAATTGAAAATAAGAGCTCTCATTAGATTCGTACTGAGGATTATATGGGTCTACATTATTTTAAGAACACAGGTAAAAGTTATGCGACTGTAAAACATAATTGATGCAAATTAAAGCAGCACTTTGTTTCAGTGACCGAGAATTACCTTAAAATACCAGAAGGGTGAATGGCATGTTTATATTTCGTGTTTATCAATTCTTAAAACAGTACCAGCGTGCGTTTTTATGCTTACCCTTTCCCTTTGTTCTTATTTATAATCGCATAAGCAACAGTAAATTTGATTTAAAAAATCTATTGCTAATTATTATTACTTCTCTAAAATATGGAATAATTATTTAATTTCTTAATAAATACAATTGTTTTGCATCTTATAATGAAGGTTACGTATTGATTTCACAAGTGCAAAGTCCTATAACTGATATACACAGCTGTTAGATAACTCGTGCTTAGTTAAGTATTGAAACTTGTCTATAAATATCAGAAGATTTCTTTTGAATCAAAGATGATGTAGTTTAAGAGGAAAGTGTTATCGTACGCATGTAATTGGTTCAGGAAACCAGGAACTTATGACAATTATATCAGTTCCTAATGAAAAAATAAGAAGAAGAAAAAAAACCCCCTTTCTATCTTATGTCATATAAATCGAAAGTTATTTATAATAATTAATTTAATGAAATGTTATTCCATTTATTATAAATTATTAAATTGATTTTCTATAAACGTTAGACACTTTATACGCTTATTGTTTATTGTGTATATTTGTTCTAACACGTGAAATATTCATTTAAAACTTCATTTAAGTTGACACCCTTGATTCATCAGTGCACAAGTTCAAGGTTGACATAGTTTTAAGTAAAGAAAATAAAGTCTGGCTACACGTGTTCTACCCTCCAGCGTGAAGATTCTCTTATTTAAATATCTAAGAACTTCCATTGAAAATTTTCTTGACAGGAAAGATGTCAAGGTAGAAACATCTCGATCTTTAGAAAAATGTAATTGTTTAGATTCATTTAAATGTTAAATTTTCCTTATGTCGTAATAATAAAATTTTCCAATTATATTATTTTTGTTTATCTATCAAAATAATAAAAATAAACAAACTTGATCTGGACAAGATTGTTAGCACTGGACTGGACAAGATTGTTACCATTCCTCGAGTTACTATATTTCGTTATATGTATGTTCCATCATAAAATACAACTGAGAAACAAAGAATGAGAAAGATTGTTATACATATATAATAATCTATAATAATAATATAACTTATATATTATATATATAGACTATATATACATATATTCTAACACAACTTCTTGCCCCATTAGTATATTACATTATTGCTTCTTCTATATGTATTTTGTGTTTGAAGGTAAATAATATAAAATAAATTACTAATNAAATACATGTTAAAATATTAATAAGCACATTATTATCTATTTGTTAGTTAAATTTTAAAGCTTTCTTCATCCCTCGTAAAAATTGAATTTAATTTTAATTAATAAAACTGTAATTACGCTAAGTATTTATTTTAACGATTTTTATTGCACATAAAATATAAATAAACTGAGGATTCTTATAGCTAAAGAGGAGGATCTGTAAGTTATATAACCTTTGTTTGCTCAATAAGTAAGAGATAAAATAACAATTTCTAAACTTATAAATCCTTATTTTAACATTTTAAATTTATATATTTCTTTAGAATAGAATTATATAACTTGAAATTATCAACAATACATAAGTTCTCCCCTTAAAAGGGACTGTAATGGAAGTATATAAAAGTTTTGAATTTAATTTTACTAGCTTCTAAATTTGTATAAAATAATAATTTATAACTGTTGGTTGGAAGGTTGTTTTGAAATAATTGTTTAGATCCAGGCCAACATTAAAAAGGGGAGTTTTTTAAAACAAATTTTTAGATTATTTGCATGTAATGACGTCAATTTGAGAAATCACGCGATATTTCAAGGACGTTGTTTTAAGGTTTGGTTTTCGACTGCTGCACTCTTTATATAAATTTAATGTTTTCACTATAACTAAAGCACGAAACGTGTATTCAGGATATTTCATTACAATTAAAATATCAAAAAATAAAAGGACAAGTCTTAAAAATATTATCCAAAAGCCAGTATCAAAGCCATTTCACTTGCCTGACATTTGAGCAAGAATTTTATATATTGAAGAGAGTAGTAAATATAAAATGAATGCTTGGATTGCTTAAATTATGGGTAGGCAGTTATAGAAGAAACCTAGTGTTTGTTCAAGGTGTTTAAATACTAAGACATTTTTGAGGATGACCAAGTAGCCTCGTAAGAAAAGTTGGTGTTGCCAAGTTTTTTGTGTTTTCTTGATTTTAGCATGTTTATTAAAGACTTCTCTTTTTAGTTTTTGAAATTTTAATTTAAGTAAATAAATTTCTGTCTGACATTTTTATAAGAAATATATATACATAGGTGTATAAGCTTAAATTCGCTGTTTTTTAGTCAGAAAAACACACGTTTTTTTTCTTAGAAAGCAAAAACAAATTTATTCAAAGTACTTTCCCTCACTAGTGACACATTTGTTCCATCTCTCAGGCAATGTGTGGATACCATGCCAAAAAAATTTCTTCTCTTTCGAGGCAAACCAGTCNCACGTTCCCTCATTCCATCGATAGAGAAGTGTTGCCAAGTGAAAATCTCCAAAATTAATTATTATATAATTTAAAATGGTAGAAAATATTATAAAATTCGATAAAAATCTGTCAATAATCCTATTTACGTTATTGACAGATTTTTATCGAATTTTATAATATTTTCTACCATTTTAAATTATATAATAATTAATTTTGGAGATTTTCACTTGGCAACACTTCTCTATCGATGGAATGAGGGAACGTGAGTGATTGTATTGGTTTCGAAGTGTGTAGAATGAGAACTAATTAAATATTGGTGTATAATTATTGCTACTGTACATACTTCGAAAAAGTTCGTATAAAGTACAATGATTATTACGGTAAAGATTATTAAAGGAAAAGAATGTACAATCGAGGTAATGAGGAAGTAGACTTAGAATTATCACTTGAAAATTAGGGTTATTCGAATTAATTTATACTAAAAATATAGATATTTTGCTCAAATAAATATGCAAAGTCCTATAATTCTTAACATTTATATTACAAATAATTTAGTCTCAAAACGTGTTTAAATAAGGCTGTAAATAATTTTGTCAATAGATAGTATTTGAATGTGTAGTTGTTTTGGTTTATAATTTAATAGGAAGATAGAGAATCACGTTATAAATTTATTCATTTATTTAGGTTATCGATAGTATTAGACATTTAGCAAGAATAAAAGTGAAGCATTAATATACTCAATATAAAAAGAATTCATTTTTTTTTCTTTTTTTAACCAGTTTTAGAACATTTCACAATATGATTTAAAATATTCAGTTTGCAAATATTATTATCCTACTAATATTTTTCAAACATTGATGATATTTAGGTACAACACACATACTTTTTGATTTTTAAGAAGTTTAGGTGAATTAATGAGTTATACTGTTGAATTGTTTATAAATATTAATTCAGACATTAGAGTATTATATATTATAAGAATATAATATCAAATAGGTCAGAAACCTATTTTTTTAATGGAAGTTTACATGATGATAATCCGATGGAATCTAGATTATAGATTAGAACTGTGAATATGTAATGTTTTAATTAATATCCAATCATTTTGGGGAGGATAATTTATAGTTTATAACACATTTCTAGTGTCTTATCACGTTAGAAATGATAAAATTTGTTATATTGTTATCTCATATACACGATTTTAACTATAGAATATGTAACATTTTATCATTTAATTTGTATGTTTGTTCTGTTGTAGTGAGAATATTTCACATCAAACAATAAATTTTCTAGTATATTCTCATTGTTCACATCAATCAAAGAAAATACTGTTCTTATATGTCACCCATATTGTCAGACATATTATATATTTATTATCTGAGTATTTATTTAATTCGTAATATAGTAGCAAAATATCTTTACATTTTAATAAAAACATAGTTACTTTGGCCATAAAATTTATTTATATAACAAGAAATATAAGCTGTTATTTTTATAATGATCATAAAATTATTATATTCTATGGGGAGATACAAGATAACACTCATCATGTATTAGGCCATACTTGATCATAAATCAGGTAAAATAAATGATTTAATGATAGATTTTTAAAGTAGAAATGAAGACTTTTCGAACAGAAACAAATTTAACGATTTATCAACAATACTTTCCACTTCTTTTTCGGTTTTATTTTAGGTCCTTTACATGCAAAAAGTTGTTAAGGTAATCAAATCTGGTTTACGATTATCATGATTAAGATAAAGAGCCGAAATTTATCTTATATGAAACTAGTACAATTAGGACATCGATCTCATAATCAATTCAATGCACAGTTATATAAAAAGTGAAGAGCTATAAAACTAGTTATTATTATTAGCCTTTATCTGATTAATTTTTTAAATTTACATTGGAAAAATATACATAGAATTTTTTTACACTGTTGTAATTATTAAATATAACTTTTTTTTAATAGTTTCTAAGTAAATTTAAGTCAATGTTCTTGAATTTGGATCAGAAACTAATTGCCAATTTTAAAAATACACACTAAATGATTTTTCAAGCATGATTTAATGAATTTTTTTCTTTTTGGATGTGGAATAAAGGTTTTAATCCCAGCGTGTGGTCATAATTTGTATACAGATTCAGTGATGTAGAAAACTAAAGTGTTCTTCACCCATTATTACTAAATCATTCAACCGCTTATACAGCTTACAACTGCTACTTCATTATTGATTCTTAAATAAATAAACTTATAGCTACTTAAATACATGTTAAAATATTAATAAGCACATTATTATCTATTTGTTAGTTAAATTTTAAAGCTTTCTTCATCCCTCGTAAAAATTGAATTTAATTTTAATTAATAAAACTGTAATTACGCTAAGTATTTATTTTAACGATTTTTATTGCCAATTAAATGAATTTATCAGATTGATGTAAGGGAATTCCTAGCTTTTTAATGAAACTTGGAGATTATTTTATGTAAAATTTAATAAATTGCTTTAAAAATTGAAAAATTAGTTTTTTAATTCTCTATCCGGAGCAGTTCACACACACAGTTGCTTGTCACTTACAAGCAACCTAAGTAATAAACCAATGGCATAATCTGTTTCATATGAAACGGATTATTCTATTGGTTTGTTTACTTAAAAGTAGCCATTTGTACACAACAAACAGGAAAATACATCTGTATTTCTGAAATACGGCACTTTACATATTCAATTTAAGCTAAGTAAAAATGCCATAAATATATATAAATTGTAAATATTATTAAATAATATACTTAATAGAATTTAAAACATTTAATTCTATAAATAACATCTATTTTTACATTAAATTTAAATCTTCAATTGGCAATGAAATATTTATAAATAAACATAAAATAAATCGATATTTATAAATAACACGATTATAATTTAAAGAAGTTTATTTTAAGTTAAATATAATTATTTAAGTATGCTTAAAATAAATTTCTTTAAATTAACATTAAAGTTATAATGAAATTACTTTAATTTATTTAATTATTACGCATACTTTTTAAAGTATTTTGGATATTAAAAAATCTTTTTTACTCTTTTATTTTTTTTTTGTAAAATATTATAAAATATTTAAAGGTTAATGATATTCTACGAACTTTTTAATGTTCTTTTTTATTGAGGTAATCCCCCTTATCGTTATCAGAACCACAGCTCTTGGATAATCAAGAATGTCAACTTATTTAATATTAAATTACAGTTTAAACTTGAATAGTAAAACATAAATAATTTTATACATAAGTAAATTACATTTTATAATATAAAATTTCTCATTAATATAAAAATTTAATTATATATATTATAAGAATATAATATCAAATAGGTCAGAAACCTATTTTTTTAATGGAAGTTTACATGATGATAATCCGATGGAATCTAGATTATAGATTAGAACTGTGAATATGTAATGTTTTAATTAATATCCAATCATTTTGGGGAGGATAATTTATAGTTTATAACACATTTCTAGTGTCTTATCACGTTAGAAATGATAAAATTTGTTATATTGTTATCTCATATACACGATTTTAACTATAGAATATGTAACATTTTATCATTTAATTTGTATGTTTGTTCTGTTGTAGTGAGAATATTTCACATCAAACAATAAATTTTCTAGTATATTCTCATTGTTCACATCAATCAAAGAAAATACTGTTCTTATATGTCACCCATATTGTCAGACATATTATATATTTATTATCTGAGTATTTATTTAATTCGTAATATAGTAGCAAAATATCTTTACATTTTAATAAAAACATAGTTACTTTGGCCATAAAATTTATTTATATAACAAGAAATATAAGCTGTTATTTTTATAATGATCATAAAATTATTATATTCTATGGGGAGATACAAGATAACACTCATCATGTATTAGGCCATACTTGATCATAAATCAGGTAAAATAAATGATTTAATGATAGATTTTTAANAAGAGAAACTCTCATTAACAGCTCCAATTTAAAATATTTTAAAAAAAAGTACATCACACCTTTTTCTTTAAAATGATACTATATTACTGTCACCGACCTTTGACCTAGTTGTGCAGAAGGTTACGTTGACATCCCGGTCATTAAAAGAGAGTTAAGATGTTGGGCACGATCCCGGATGTTGTGGGTCAACGATTTGCGTGCTCAGATACGTCACAAAGGTCAAGTTTGTCACTAGCTGGTGCATAAGTTAATGAATTGGGTGATCATGCTCGACTCCGTGTAATTATTCAAGATTCTAGAAAAAAAACAAAAATATAATTAATATCTAGAAATTTATTAATTATTATTTTAATGCGAAGACGTTTAAATGCTGTATTTAATCGTGTAAGTTAATTGTCATTTAGTAAATGTTTTTAATTGTTATTTTTTTTTATATATATAACTTACATATATGTGTAATTATTAATGTCGTTTTTGTTATTGATAAGACTCTAGGATTACACGAATATATATATTTTTTAATTAATTCTATAAAATATATTTTTAAATTCTTGAGTTTATTAATATTCCATTCATGTCTAGCCTTTGTTGTACTTATAATAGCTTTATAATAACTGCTATTTTATACTATTGCAATAAAACGTATGTTGTATAAATGTTGTTAATGTAGTTTCATTATAATCACGCCATTCACTACTGGGAATACATGAATATTTGATTAAGATATTCAAATAACTGCATACTTGTATCAATTTAAATTATATCTTATTATAATTTTCTTCTTTTAAATGTTTCTAAATATATATGTATTTTTTAATATTTTACTGCTGTTATTTATAGTTTATTTAATAGACTATTTAAATATTATTATTCGAATTTTATCTGTTTAAATTCGCGTTATACAGTAGAGATAAAGAGTTGTGTTGATCTGTGCCTGCAAACTAGAAGTCACTAAAGTCATTCTATCTTTATGTTTTGAGACACTGAAGACAATAGGGAAATTTTGATTTAATTTTTCATATTTTTCTTATTTTCCCTATCTGCTCAGTATCCTAATTGAATCTTATTCCTCTTACTCATCTCCTTTCTTGCCTGAGTAGTTTCTACCCTCTAAAAACAATAATAATAATAATTGTAATTTATAAATTTCAATTTCGTTTATTATTTAATTTCATTCAATCATTTTAAAATACTTAATTTTTTAANAATATCGTGAATAGAGAATAAAGCAAATATAAATATGCGCTTTTCTCCTTAAAAAAGCACTCTAAACTCGATATAACGCCTTCTTAAATAGTACCACCCTCGTAAAGTGTTGAAGAATGCTCGCAGACGGATTTTTTCTATAAATATTAAAGAGCCTTTATCAGTAAATCACGTGACTTTCAAACTCTCTTGTGTTTATATCACGTGACTGTGTATATGAGATTCTTCAGTTTATCGCCACACCCGGTTCAGCACCAATGGTAGCGCTAAATAAAAATTTGTAATTTTTAAATCAATGTGAATGTTTTTAATATATAAATTCAATCAATAAATAATAAAAATAGATTAAAAATTTTATTGTTTTATGCACTTTAACGCATATAATAACTCCTTTAAACTATTTTATATTGCATTGGATGATTGAGCTATACTTAGAACAATCCAAGTATAACAAGTACATTATTAAACTTGTATCCTTTGTTTTATTATTAAATATAATTTATTTCAATTATTATATAAATATTCATTTTTATTTATTGATAATTTCACGTATACAGTCGAACCTCTAATAACGGAAAATAACCTCCATACAACGTCCATTTTTAATGACGTTCCTGTAAGTGGCCGCTATTCAGAGATTTGACTGTAATTTAAATTTTAAACATATATAGTCACTAAATAAAGGTTATAAATATAAACTTTTTAATGTAAAATATGTAAATTTCTCAACAATTTTTAATATAAAACATTAAATGTAAAAATTTACAGATTTATACTGTTTAAGTTGTTAAATATTTTTTAAAATTAGCTTAAAAGTCAAAAAAAGGGCGACGAATTACTCTCATTAAGCATAATTTAAATGCATTATTTTTTGTATACAAGTTAAAAAAAATTACTGTAAAAATAAATTTAAAAAAAAAAGATAAGAGAAACTCTCATTAACAGCTCCAATTTAAAATATTTTAAAAAAAAGTACATCACACCTTTTTCTTTAAAATGATACTATATTACTGTCACCGACCTTTGACCTAGTTGTGCAGAAGGTTACGTTGACATCCCGGTCATTAAAAGAGAGTTAAGATGTTGGGCACGATCCCGGATGTTGTGGGTCAACGATTTGCGTGCTCAGATACGTCACAAAGGTCAAGTTTGTCACTAGCTGGTGCATAAGTTAATGAATTGGGTGATCATGCTCGACTCCGTGTAATTATTCAAGATTCTAGAAAAAAAACAAAAATATAATTAATATCTAGAAATTTATTAATTATTATTTTAATGCGAAGACGTTTAAATGCTGTATTTAATCGTGTAAGTTAATTGTCATTTAGTAAATGTTTTTAATTGTTATTTTTTTTATTTATTTATTGCAAGGGTTTGTGCTTGTTTAGTGGGTAATCATCACACATCTTTACAGATTTTTATTTAAAATAAGTAAATAATAATGAATTATATATAAAATTATGTCTTACATAATTTGGTGTAAATTATAAATAAATATTTTAAAATACAGTCGACCCCCTTATAACACGGTAGATACGTTCCGAGTTTTATGAATCCAGTCAATCACAGCTCGGCACGTATGCAGTTTACGGACTACGGCTGTTTGAAAGGTTTCTTCCATAAAATTAATCGATTCTAGACTAATTCGACTCAACATTTCGAAAACACGTATAATTTTTTGGAAATAATCCATATAAACTATGCTATAAACAAAAAATTGTAGGATTACTTACCGAGTGTGCACCGTTTGACTACGCCGTTGCTTAAGCTTGTTTTCGTCGTGGAGATTGTCATCGAATGGCGCTCGCGTGCTTCCCGATAAATTATTTTTTTGCGAAAAATTCGCTGAACTTTAGAGACATCATTAATATAAATATAATTTTTATGAATGTTAAATAATAAATGGTTTTTAGTAAGTCCGCTGCTCATTTAAACTCAACGGTTTGTGCAATCCTGTCGCGACAAGAGTCGACGATGACGTTTTACCGAATTATAGGAGTTTTTTTAGCATGCTTGTACGAATACTGTTGCAATTTTTTCTCCGTGATATAGGAATCCGAACTATAGGAACCCGTGTTATGGGGGGGGTCGACTGTAATTATTAATTTTTTTAAATACAAAACTTGGCGTGGCGTCAATAACGAAAGCTTAAATTCTCTTTAAATTCTCATTTAGTAATTTAAAAAATTATTATTAATTTTTTTTATAAAATTAAGAGGAAAGTTTATTCTATACAGTATTTAAAACATTTTTTTTACATTTTCTTTTATTTATAATTTTATAATAAAAATGCACTTATTGTATGGTATATTATTACTTAAATTAAACACTGGCTATTCGTTTCCAGTGTATAAAGTTATTTTATTATATATTGAATAACTGTATTTTCTTTTTTATAATAAAATTACAATTCTACGAAGACGTATTATATCATAAAATACTTATTTTATAAATGTACAATTGTATAGATATACGAGTAGTTTTTTTTTTTTAATTCTTCGTTGTGTTTTCTGTCTTGTTGGCATAAGGCCATATAAAATGCACGCGCAATACTTGCGCAGTATATAGAATCATCTTCGTATGATTGTGAATAAACCACACTCTTCGAAGCAGCACAAATTATAGAACTAGTCGTCTGTGTCACATGGCTACTTAGCTGTTCGTTTGCCGTGACCAAGGTCATATTCTTCCAGCCGCAACCGTGTGAAAGGTGACCTTAAGATTAATATAAGATATTCTAAATATGCTAAATAAAATAGTTTAAATTCTCTATTGTCTCTTCGTAATGTATAAAAAACATTTAAATAATCGAAACTTTTTACTGTAAACTTTTTAATAAATAAGTTTATATAATGGGTAAGAAATTAGGAAATTTTTAAACTATTATTCAATATTACATTAGCATGTATAATCACTGAAATATAGCTGTAAACTACTGTATAACATATAAGGAAGGGAATACCATTAAGGACCACAATTCTGGATTATTATTTTGACCAATTCCACTCCAACCCAAAAAAATTGGTCAAAATAATAGTCCAAATTTGATGGGCCATAATGGGCCACCTACATTAAACTACTGGATATAACTGTATAAAGTAGGGGAGCCCTCTAAGTCTGAACTATTATTTTTTACAATTTTAATTGCCTCAAAAAAAAAAAAAAAAAAGGAATTAGTCAAAATAATGGTCTAAACTTGGTAGGCCAAAATTGGTATCCTACCTCATGTATTTTTTTCACTTTTTATACATTTATACATATATTTTTACAGTGAAAATGTATACATTTATACGCAATAGATCGAGTTAAGAGGTAATTAAACTCGACTTTGGATTGTATGTTATGTCTGTAAATTTTGTTGTACCCATAGCCCTGTGTTTCGCTTCATTGTTTTGATGATCCCGCCTTCTTCCGGTGCAAGCAAAATTGCTATCGTGTCTCGCCACTATGTGAAAAATAAAGAAGCTACAACAAGACATGCTTCCGCGAACTTATTGAATGCTACAACCGGAACAACACTTCTCTAATCATATACTCAACGTTTAAATTCTAACAAATTAAAAAAAATTATATATAT
>NW_019384415.1:803326-811208 GCF_000671375.1 Centruroides sculpturatus | reverse complement strand
ATATATAAATTACCTTTTAATTTAACTTGTAATTTTTTATGAGGATTTATTCCATATTAAAAACTTGTATGGCTTTCTCGTAGGTTACTCATCACTCATCAATGAGTAATTTTTTAAAAATTTATCCATAAAAAAAATAGTTTTTCTAGAAATGATTTAATAAAATTCCCATATAAAAATATATTTTTAACATTTATTTATTATTCAATGACTTAAATATATAAACAGTTCTAGTTTTAGAAATGATTTTATGTAAGCAAAAATTTAATATTTTAACTTTCAATTTTAGTTTTAAATTTGATTCGTATTAATTAATTTTGAGTTTATATTATATATTTATGCACTGATTACAATTAAAACACTATTAATTAATTTAATTTTAATACTTTCAGACCATACTGCGTGGAAGACATACCGTCAAAAATGATGGTTAGCAACGATCAATTAACTCCAGATGTAAGCGTAAATTACTCATTTTATAAAATCAATAAGTATGACAAACTTAAATTATATATGTGTAAGGGTATGTTACGAAGGTCTATACGTATACTTAAGTAGGTATATTTATAGTATAATCATTTTAAAAACGATAGAAATCGCGTTAATCTATTATGTATCGTATTTATTGCAGAAAAAACTCGTTTCATAAATAAATTGGTGGCATTTAGAGATGACGCAAAATTTAAAACAATAGAAATGACTTATTCGATGTCCAAACTTTCGACCTTCAACAGAAACAATACAAAATTTACGATATTCTTAAAATTTTCAAAGAAAACTTTGGGCAATTCGCGTATAAAAACGCACCATTATAATTCTCCTTGGCCTGTTGAATTATTGCCCATAATTATTGAATTTGTTTATTTATTTTTTTGTAACGTAATAACTTCTAAAGAAATTAGAAATTTTCTCTGTTTATATTATTAGATACATAAAAAAGTATGGAAATCTTCACACATTATTTATATACGCAAATTAATATCTAAACGTAAATACCGTTAAAAATAGATTTATATAAATACATATATAAATAAAATGCATTAATTAAAGTTAATCTGTTTATGTAGTCGGGTTATATGGATGACCAGATGACATTTTATGATGTACAAGAACCAAACCCTCCTCTATATTATGATATGTCTTCTCTTCCTCCATACTGCAGTCCAACAGACACAGTATCTACCACGATGGCTGCTGCTCAGAATCAACCATATCACAAAATGCTCACAATTGAAGGTTAGTTTAATTATTTTAGTGAAAAAGAAACAAATTTTCATATTAAATTCTTTATATTTATTTACAGATTTCGTAGAAGCGGTTCCATTAAATCGACGTTGGGAAACTCTCTCACCAGATCAATGGCAATGCTCCGAAATAGCTGATTGGCTGTTAGATTGGGCAGAGAAACATGGTGTGGAACCAGAAGAAATTAACACATTGGGGTTTAGTAGCATAAGCGGTCAAGATCTTTGTCGTTTGTCAGAAAGAGACTTTATAGACAGAGATTGTCAATATGGAAGCATGCTGTACAAATCGTTTCAAGAACGTCTTAGTTACTTTGGTATGTCACTAATTTAGTACGTTAATTATATCATATTTATTTTGTTTTATACAGTAAGCGCCTATATACTGTAAATATATATCAGTAATTTTCAAAGTGGGCCCTCTTAAGAATGGTAGAACACTCAAGGGGGCACTGGAAGGAAGGGAGTGGTAGGGGTATTGGAAGATAAGAGAAATAAAAATTCATTTTAAACAGAAAAAAATATAAGATAAATCAGTTATAGCTTTATAGGGCCTGGGCAAATTTGAATTAGGAGGCCCAATGTACAGGCTTTACTAGATTAAGGGCGAAGAAGAAGAAGAAGGCCCAACAGTGTTGACTTCAGGCATTTTTCTTTGGGAAGATATTTTCTTATAAAAGATTGATTGGGGCCTCCTATTGGTGGGGTCCCAGACAATTGCCCTTTTTGCCCATAGGATAATGCGCCACTGAGAAACATATGCACTAACAGGGGGGAAGTAATCCGAAAAGTTTGGCAAACACTGGTATAGACAATAAGTAATTCATATTATCATCCATGCAAACTTACTAACAATTAGAAAAAAAAACAGGTTATAATAAAATATTAAATTATATAGATTTAATAATTTTAATTATTAATTATTTCTCCCGAACCGGTGTAAATATTATTACTATTTAAAGATAAAAAGAAGAGGAGAGGGAAAAAAATTGATTTAAAGCAGCAATGGCCATCTGGTTATCTATGAAGTAGGCTAATATACTTTTTGTCTCCTTGAGTGCACTTAAAATAAGAAAGTGGTCTTCGAACGTTGTATAAGGGCATTGCGTTTGTTAGTTTATATCAGCAGTCTAGTGTGCGTGCTTTTTCTTAAAAATAAACTTATTTGTCTCGTTAGACGGCATGGTTCAATCGTTTCGGAGTTTGAGACTTTATATTTTTATTTTAATATAATCAAACGATTTATTCCAAAATTTTATGTGCTTTTTATAAGAATCACAATTAGTCTATTAAAGTATTAATATTGTTGAATTGCTCGCAAACTACTATAGCCCCACCCAGTATAATGGCATATTTATTATGTATATTTTTTATCTTAATGTATTTATTTTTTAAAATGAATTATTTTAAGTAATAAATTCAATATTTTATTATTTTTTTATTGAAAAACTAACTGATTTTCAATACGTTACTTATCTCTTGTTAATTAACTCACTTAGAAGGTAAATTATTTTCTACAGATATTTATATTAGTTTAATTGTGTATTTTATGATCTTTTTCCTTTACAAACTGACAGTCCGATATTAAAAATAAAAACAAAAATGATACTTTTAACGCTTATTCGATTAACCTTGTTATTTCAACCATGTCATGGAGAGAATTTAACAATCATTAAGCTTACAGTTAACACATTAATGTTTCTTTTTTTTCTTTTTTTTTAGTCTGAATGTATAAATATTTAAATATTGGCTTTAAAAATGGAGAAAATATTTAAATTTTTTATAAAATAGCGGCGTTTATAATTATTTTTAAGCTAAAAAATTGCGGAAATATTTATTTAATATTCATGTCTGATCATTAATTATTTAAAAATCTAATTAACTAGAAATACGCTTAAGCTATATTTATATAATATATATTTAATTTTATAATTTGTACAATTTATTATAAATTAATTAATAATAATTAATATATTTTTCTATGGATGCATAAGAAGAAATTATTCTCAATTTAAAGATGCTTAAATTAAAATTAATCTAAGAGTCCTTTTACCCCTCAGAGGCATCCTCTTCCTGGGAAAAATCTTCAAATGCCCTGGGAAAGGGTTTCAGGCTAACAACAGATTAAAATATCGAAAAAAATTACTTTAAACTTTATATATAAATTTATTATGTTATTTTAATATGTCATGTAAATAGATTTCTAAAGACAATTAAAACTTTATTCCTATCTCCAATTATCACTTTAAACATAGAAATTACCTTGTTAGATATATTAAATATCTCATTAAACATCCAATAGGTATAATTCCCAGACCAACCAGACACGATCAACAAGCCCAATTTAGTTGGCCAGATGAAAGATGGCCAATCCCGGGAGATTTTATCGATTTAGATGATCAAGAGAAAAGCTCACCTATTTCTTCAGGTAACTAATTAAATATCGATATAATTTTTAATTAATTTATTATTTTTTACATAATAGAATCACCTGTTTATTAAGGATACAGATAAATTGTTTGGTGCCGTGTTCAATTNTGATGATAGAATAAGCTTAAAAGCAATATATTATAGATAAATGTAGGTTGATACGTGATTAAATAAGTTCAAACATGCTTCAATGATTATTGAAACAGGATGAATCGTAAAAAAATAAATCGTACTTTGTTCATTTAGTGTTTTTTTAACACATAAAAGTGCTTTAAAAACTTAGAAGAAACGTTTGATATTCTGAGAAATAATACTTTTTTCACTCTTTCTTTTTTAAGTAGATTCAGATAGAGACAGCACCACAAGTACAACAAGTACGATGACACCTGTTAACACAAAAACAAGACTCACAGATGCTTATTTTCCTGATAATATGTACAATCAAAAAACAGGTAAGTTCATTTGGAAAGTATTTATTGTATACTCATCTTAAGAAATCGAATTAAGTACGTATTCTAATAATTCACGGGTGAAAGAATTAAACATGTAAATTTTTAATTACAACTAACTTAGTGTGCTTTAAACGTGTTATTTAATTAGGTAAAATTACTCTAAATAATCAATTAAATTGGGCTTTATTTTAATCAGGAATATTGCTTTTTTAAATAAGAAATTATCCTGTTAATAAAATAACTATTAATTACAATTATATAGATAATTAATAATGATATTAATTTAGAATTTTGAAATATCTTAGTTCCATACGACATAGCTGCAGATATGAAGAAGAAT
This sequence comes from Centruroides sculpturatus, assembly GCF_000671375.1. Classification (NCBI taxonomy): domain Eukaryota; kingdom Metazoa; phylum Arthropoda; class Arachnida; order Scorpiones; family Buthidae; genus Centruroides; species Centruroides sculpturatus. Next base: position 806,742 of record NW_019384415.1, on the reverse strand, counting down.
AGAAGAGGAAGACCGCCTAAAAGAGAAGGTAGATCACGGAATAGACAAGGTAATTTTTCCGCAAATTCATCCAAAATTATATATTTTTTAAAAAATTTCATCGATACTTCGATAAAATTTTTTTTTTTTATGAATATTTAAGCCAGATATGACTCTAGAATCCTGGTATCTTTTATGATTATGCTCAAGCATCATGTAGTTCATCTAGTTAATTTATTAAATAAAAATAAAGTATAAAAATTGTTATATATATTTGGCTACAGATTTTTATTATATCATTAAAATAACTTCAGTTTCTACTCGAGCGAATGATGGTAGATTTTATGTATTCTAATTTTTTATGCATGCTTAATGACGTGGAAAAATTTTAATGATAGAGTAGAAATAATATCATTAATTTTTGATAGTCTTATTTGCTTTGAAGCAGAAAAAAAGGTGAATTTTAGTTATTTTAAACAACAACAAATAAAAATAAATAAATAAAATAAAATTAAATATAATTAAAATATAATTATTCCCGATTATAATAATGAGTACTACAATACTTCCCAACCTTGTTTAGTGAATAAGTAAACAATATTGATTGTGATATTAACCAGTCGACCGCAAACTACTTGTTGGAATGTTTACCTTCTAACTTTCTAAATTATAAAATATATAGATTTATTCCATACAAAAACTATATTTTATACTGGAATCCTTTTCATTACAGAAGGAAACTTGTTATTTATTGTAAATAGTGCCAACTTAATTACTAAATTAAATTTTAATGAATTATTTATTAATATCGTGAAATAATCTGTTTAATTTATAAAGATCCTGTTAAACTTCATTAATATCACTTGAAAATAATTCTTCTTTATATAATTGATAAAGCAAATGAAGTATTGACCTAAAAATACCAATTTTTTGGATCTAAATAATTGAATAATCCAATTTTATTTAACATATTTTATACTTTAAAAAGTAATTTTAATTTTATTATATTCATTTTAAATTATTTAATATAATTTTTTTTAAATTTTAGATAATAAAGAGCTTATTTTATAGTTAAGAATTTTTTTATTTGTATTTATTTATTTATTTATATATGAAAATTAAATTTTAATTTCGCTACATTACTAAAATATTGAATAATTTTTCAAAATAACTTTCAAATGGAAATTTAAAGGATTAATTTGAAAATCAAATAGATTAATTTAAGAAATAAATACTTTCCACTATTTTTCTAGTCAATTTTCCTTTTATTTTTAACTTATTCTTCAGTTTTTGTAGTAAGCTTACTACTAAGAGGAGCAATAACCTTTCCACCCTGTTTAGACAGCCATATAAGAAATTAAAAGAAATTTTTTTACAAGTTTTCTTTCTTAAATTTAGCTTACACTTATCTTTATTTATCAGAACATATTTTAATATTATTCTTTTTTAAATTTAATTTTATTTAATCTGTATTAAAATCAGAGATAGACAACTGTTAATGAATTGCTTAAGCTTATATGCTATAATTGCTACTATCTGTATACAGTAAATTCTGTAGTATATGTTCCTAGAATATAGTAAAGTGTGAATAGTACACTTTACTGTACAGCAGAATACATGTATAGGATATAGAATATATATAATACAGTAAAACCTGTCTAAAACAGAACGTTTCCGGTTTACACAGGTTTTTACTATATACACTACATATTCTATCCTGCTTTATTACAGTATACACTAAGATCTAGTAGTAGTATATACTTTATTATATAAGATAAAATGAAGAAAAAAAATGTAAAATTTGGTTATTTTTTTACCTGTTTTTTAGGTAAAGCTACTGGAAAATTGTGGGAATTTATTCGTGATCTCCTATTAAGCCCCGAAACAAATCCAAGTTTAATAAGGTGGGAGAGGAGGGAAGAAGGTATCTTCAAATTCGTTCAATCAGATAAAGTAGCAAAGATGTGGGGAGATCGAAAACAAAATACAAAAATGACTTATGAAAAATTAAGTAGGGCTATGAGGTTAGTATCTTTAATAGAAGGCTTCTAAATTTTATTTTAATTTTATGCAAAATTCCTCTCTAATCTACAATTAAAAACTGTTTAAAAATATATTTAAATTTAAGCAGTTTTTTTTCTTTTTTTAAGAAACAATTAAACATCTCACCTATTTCTGCTGGTTTTTCTCATAAGGGTAAACTATAATATTTCATTTTTAATTAAAAACTAACATTTCTTTACTTTAATAGGACATATTATCGCACTGGATATTTAGTACCTGTTCCAAGGGATCAATCATTACCTAAGAAACTGATATACAAGTTTGGACCAAAGGCTAACTTAGAAGTTTCCTTGGTTATGCATGGAACTTCTTGTCGTTCTGATTAAAGTGCATGTGTTACTTCAAACATCTTGGTGGTGGTTTCGTGATAACGTAAGATGGTGGTGGTTTAATTTATCCTAACTCCTAACACGTGGAAACTTTTTGACTGTGAAAATAATTTTTTCATCTAGTCTTCTTTTTTTAAACATACAATGCATGTCCATAAAGGTATTAAATTGGTTATGGCCATCATACAAATCTTTCATGGTGCTATTTTATGACATCATACAACGTTACATTGTTAACTTTTGATACATTCTACCTTAAATCTTTATATATTTAAGGGAAAAAAAACTTACAAAATATCAAAATGATACGCACAATTCTTGTATTCAAAATAGGTTAATAACATTCTCTATTGTTTAAATTCAATGTATGTTCCTAAAAAAGTTTTGTTATTATTGTTGATAGACGTGATATTTGTAAACAATTTTATCTATATTAAAATTAATAATTTACTTAAATAATATATTTTTACACTCAAAAATGGCATTAAAATATCACGTCTAAGTATATAATTGGAAAAATTGTTGATGTGTAAGCTATAATTAACGTTAGTAGACATAATTGTTACTTTTTTAAAGCATTGATTATATATTCCGCTGTATGTTATTGATGTACAATGTCTAAATTCCAAGCCTTATCTTGTTTAGATATTATTACAAGAGTCAAGTATTACTTCCTGTCTTTGGACGTCGACTAGTATATAAATTTGGGCCTAATGCAACTGGATGGAGGTGTAACTAACAGTTTTTGACTGAAAGTTTCATCAGCACTGAATGTGACATCATAGTTTCCTCTGTTCCATTCGAAACAAAATAAATAAATAAAATAAAATAAATAAAAAACAAAAATAACACCAGAATTTTTCTGGTATATACTTCCAGAATCGTGTGTAGGATAAGTTCATCTTGTACAATTTACGTACATAAAGGTCTCTTATGTTGTACAGAAAGAGCTAATACATAAAATATCAGAGTCTATATATATAAATAAATAAATATATATATATATATAAGAGAAAAGTAAATAAATAAATAAATATATATTAT
>NW_019384415.1:789615-802588 GCF_000671375.1 Centruroides sculpturatus | reverse complement strand
ATCTTAAGGATCTTTTTTAACAATTGTTAACTAATTCTATTCAGCTTTATTTAGTGCCTTCATTAATGTAGGCATTTTTTTTTTTTACTTCATGCCTCCATTTATAATGTTGATGTAGGCATTTTTTTTATTTCTTTATATCTGATAAATAAAAGAACCTTCTTCGAAAACTAAGTACTTATATGGCCACGAATTATGTTCCAGGATAATTATATTGTGACTTTCTATCCGTAAACTGAAAATGGTTATGACGTTGATGAGATTGAAAGTCAAGTTTTAATGATTGACATGGTTTAAAGCCATTACTCATTGATTTTAGTGTTTTGTTTAGTTCATTTTTCATCTTTATAAATAAAGAAAATTGTGTGACATATATATATACATAGATATATGTATGTGGTGGTTGCTTCAGCAGTATGTCTTTATAAATTTCAGTATATAGCTTTGTATATAGCCTTTCGTCATTAACTGTCCCTATCATAGGATGGTTTTTGCTCACCATGTTTGTGTATTCTTTGTACAATATTGAAAAAGAATTTAGATTAATAAAAATATAGAATTTTATTTACTTGCAATTGTTGTTGTTACCTTTTTTTTCATTTAATTTTATCGGCTTTCATGGGGTATATTTTAGTGTTGATCGAAGACCACAATGGGCACAATTGCCTTGTATAAATTTTTTGTAAATAAATACATAATAAAATAGTGTAATTGAATCTGTAGGGTGAGAAAAGTCTAAATATTGGGCAAAGGTTTAGTTTCTTTAAGTCATAGAATTTCATTTACGTTGATAATATTTAAATAATGACATCACACTTCACATGTATATCCCCTTCAGGTTTTGAATACAGACTTTGACTCACCCTGTACATTCCTTACATCGTTTTTCCTACTTATTTACATTATTAAATTGCAATAATGTAAATTAATATTCTATTTCAAAACAATTTAAACTAATTATTATCATTTAAACCAATAAACATTAAACTGTGTAAGAATAATAAGAAAAGTTGCATAGATATGCCCTTAAACGTTTAAATTTACCTCCCTCAACACATCTATCTTCACATTTAATGGTTAATTATGATTAAAAATATATTTTCTGTCTGATTAAAAGTAAAAATATTTTCAAGTAATTATACAAATATTTCGGAAAAGTTAGCCAAATTATTGTATTTATTTACACAAACTAGTCCATGTCCTGATAGTGTCGTGCGTCATTATTAGAGATCATTGTCCGCACATTTGTGCCTAGATAACTAACACTTAGAGATAGTGTTATGAAGTGACCTAGATATTTACCATCCACCTCGTTATAACACGATAACGATGTCTGCCCCTGAACGCTTAACGATAGCATAAAATTCATGAGAATGCGGTCCTGTTCGATCTAGTTTGAGTCGAGGATGTGGCCGATAATAGTGTAATTTGTGGCAGTGAATAGGCTAATGACCTACATCTAGTTTTCTTTAAATATATATATAAAACTTATACATTACATTTTTACTACGTATCGCATTACTGAGAACGTTTTATTCATCTAATTTCTAATTATTCCATTATAAAAAAACGTTATTATCTTATTGTTTTTAGCTATTTTCATTTCAAAAAATAAGATAAATTTAGTTTCGTTGAACCTAATATTAATCTTAGAATTTAATTTTACGTATTGGTGATACCTTCGAGCAATTGGTGGCTCCATTAAAGCACCTATAGAAATTTATCGCCATGGGCTTAAAAGAAAATCTGTTGGAGCTAATTATACAATAGCTGATTTTCCCCTCAGGAGTTGCATTATCAGATATTTAATCTTTATTAAACTGTGTAACGACCACAGGATTTTATATCCGGGGGAAAATTGATTAAGCATAAACTCATTAGTTATTCACTGTTAGCAACAAGAAAATATATAATATTTAGGTTATTTTTAATGAATTCTAATTATTATTTTTCTAAAAAAAAATAATCCATAATCATTGTTTTAATAAAGTGTCTGATAATGATCGATCTTACTCACCTCAAGCTTAAACTTGATAATCAACTGAATTAACATTATTGCACGCTAATTAATTTAATAATTGAACATTTCTAGCACAATTTAAAGAATATTTTAATTATTTTATAATATATTTTTTAAAAAACATTTAAGTTTTTAAATATATAAATAAAATTTATTTTAATCACACTCTCCCAAGGATGCTCTTATCAATTATGTCGTTTCTTGAACTGTTTCAGCGATATACCCTAAACTTTTACCATAATATAATAATAAAATAATTAAAATTTCATCTTCATTCTGTTAAATATATAATATACAGCTTTATATATATAATCATTGGAAAACTAAAGCATTGGACAGGAAATCATGGAAAGCATCAGATGTGATCTTCATCAGAGTAGATTGATAATAATTTATGATAATGTATTATCATCCTAAAATTAAAAAAAAAATTATTTTTGATTTTTAATAATGTTATTTGAATTGTATCATCACAAAGTTTATTTTAATGAAGAAAATTTAAATACTAACCAAGAAAACAAGACAAAAACTGAATAAATAAACAAATAAACCTTTTCCTATTCTCTTTAAATCATTATTTATCGCTACTTTAGTAATTCAATAAAATAATCATCACGAAAATAATTAATAGTATGATTTTCATGCACCAAAGACATTAATCTTTGAATTAGTTTGAATATAAATTAATATAATATATGAATTTATATAAATATACATAAAAAATCGAAATTTTAATAATATAATTAAACATAATACACTCCATATATTTTTATTAATTATAAATACATCAGTCTGGAAAATTTTCAAGAGAATTGTATTGTACTTTCCATAATTATGCAATTAGGGAAAATACAATCCCATTGAGCTCCTTAATTACTTCGAAGTAATATTATTGAATCAACAGTCGAATTTACCAGCGGAAACATGTGAATTTTACTGATAAAAAGGAAGAGGAAGGAGTTTCTTACATAATAATAAAATATTTTATAAAATACTAAACTTCTCCACAATTAAAACTATTATATAATATACGTATATTATAATTTTATAATAATATAGTATAAATAATCCTAACTAATTGAGGCAAGCGGATAAAGTTCGGATTAACGAGAATGGTAAGTATTAGATAATGCTTACGCTTTGAGGCCAAATTTTACTGTTGTAAGATATTTTACAGAAGGAAATACAGGTAAGAATTGTTAAAGTCAAACAGGGTCACAGAAGGAATGATTAGAAATGCTCAAAACACGTGACTTGTGTTTACACGTGAGATGCAAATGTACAGTTGACAAGACTATTATTTTAGTTAGGGGAATGGTAGAAGCTATTTGGATTACAAAGGGGTTCGAATTAGCGCGACCGTGCTGTACTTACAAATAAAAATTATATTAAATTATATAAATATAGTTATTTAATAATATAAAACGTTTAAATATATTTAAACATAAAATAATTTAATATTCAAAAAATTTATTTTCTTATTTCTCAAGTTCTTAACTTACACTATAAATTCCCACAATATTAGCTGTACTGTTATACATTAAAAAAATATTTTACAAAAAACTTTAACATGTTTTTTATTTAATTAATTACTTTATTTTATGAGAATAAAATAATATTGATTGGTACCATAAAATTTATAAGTGATCCGTTATTTAGGCCAAGGTTGGTGTATAAAATTTACCATTAATGAAGTTAAATTACAGATTATTTTNTATTTATTCTCATATACGAAGTTGCAAAAAATTGCTATCTTAGTACAAAGTGCTGCACAAAATACTTCAAGCTTTCAAAATGGATTTGTAAGCAGTGGCACCTTATGAATATTAATTATAGAATGAGAAACTAATACTATTTACAAAGTATATAAAAATAAAATATTAAACGAACAACTTAAGCATTAATTTACATAAAAGAATAAGTTTTAGAAAGATAAACTTCGATATAACGCTATTTAATCCATGCACACGATGAGGAGTGAACCCACGACTAATCACTAGTGTTCAATGAATAACACCATTGAACACTGGTGGTTAATCATGGGTCAACCTATCATGAACGGGTTTGTCTCGTGCAGTTTTCCGGTATTCTTCACGTGTCTAACATGCGAAAAATTCCACAGAAAGTCCACTCCCCTTGGCAGATTGCCCGTATGTTGCATTTTCTTCCATCAATACAACCTATAAAATCAAGTAGTTTTTATGAAGTACAGAATATATTATAGTAATACTTGGAATATTACGTAGTTAATAATTCTGTTTTCACGTATATTAAATTTATATAAGTTCAAAAACTTATGTTCACAAAATAAATAAATGGTTGAACGTTAGTATAAATAACGTTAACGGTGTAAAATATTAGTTGAATGAACGTTAGATAAATTAAAATAAACTAATTTTAATAGAGAGGGGTAAACACGTGTTCACTTTGGTGTCAACTCAACCCTCATATTACAAAATTGATATAATTACGCTTATCTGTATTCAAGATGTAATTATAGATTTAATTAGAAGACAAAAAAGTCGTTTATCAGCTACTAATTTTCTCCACGTGGCTGACTACACCATTTCGAATCTTGTGGAATGGCATAGATTCGGTACCTTCATGAAACATATGTTTTATCAAGATTTAAATTTCTTCATTTAGAATCTAAATGTAAATAAAATATGTTGCCTTAGTTTCTCTTCATTTAACTTTCTCCATTGTGTAATTGTATATTATTGTATAAATTAGCAATTAACAATGATTACATTTGTATATTTTTGAAATTTGACTAAAATATTTATTTTAATCTTCAAGAGCTTTCTCAACAAATGTATTTACAAAGTACCGTACGTTCAATAGAAAACAGGAAAAGTGCCATTAAAAGTCGGGAGAATGAGTGATAGCCTAGTAATTTTGACATATGAAACTTCTGGAGATAACAGTAACTGTGGCAGGCAATACTGTTGATGCGCCAGAATGTAGACATGAACCGATAAAATGGCCAGCGCCTCTCCAACAGTGCACGAGCAAGAGCGGGATATTGTCGTCCAATTTTTGACAAAAACCAATCGACATACATTGGCACATACTGATACAGTAAGGAGACACTATATGAATTGCACACAGAATGCCATGGAGAATCTTCCACATGGAAGATTGTCCATAGCATTCAATGCAGTCCTAATCGTAGAGAATTTTCCACAGAACTACGGCTGTTTTTAGAACTTTGGAACTCTATTCGTACACCTACGTGCAACTCATGTAGTCGTCTCCTTACTGTACATGCGTGTGCCAATGGAAGTGTTGCCAGTCGCAATTACTATTTCCTCTGGAAGTTTCGTGTGTCAAAATTACTATACTATTGCTCATCCTCCCGACTTTTAATGGCGCTTTTCCGGTTTCATATTGAACGTGCCTTATATTTCCATACTTTGATTCACTCTGTCTGCTCAGTACCATACTGAGACCTTCTTTCCTTCTTACAATTGACCCTTGACCATGCTTTACATGCTAATACTAATCATCAAGAAACATGATTTTAAATATAAAAATCATTAATTAAAATGAGAAAAGAGCATGAATATCGATATTTAAATATTTTTAAATTGTATTATTTAAAATCAATTAAATCATTAAAATATGTAAGACCTTATTTTGGATAATTTTTTCATAAAATAACGTAAAATATAAAAGAAATTAATTATATATGTTAAAATAAATCATAATAAATAATAAACTCCAAGAGTGTTAAAAGCTGAATTTCGATAAAATAAAGGAATGAAATCATTGTACAACCCACAATTTTGAATTATTCTTAATTATCTTCTTAAAAATTTTATAATTATTTTTCTTTAAGGAAAAAGTATATAATTTTTATTTTATTTCATCATTTCATAATGTGATATAAAATAATAATAATAATAATGAGAAACATCATAGTTTGATGTTAGGAAAATTAATCTGATGATCTGACTCATAATCCTCATGACATTAATTAATACAAAGGATATTTAATTATTATATTTATTAAATTATGTTCGATATATTGCAAATTCCTTCTTGTAACCTTTCATCAGTCGCTGCAAAATAAAATAAACTATGAACAAAATAATCCTTTGGTCTTCTTCTTAGTGTTGTATCAAATGTATAAAAATTGAAGTAAACAAAACAAGGTTAACTGACTTTTGAGCCACCCTAACGAAATATCCTAAACACGGAATAAAATCTGTAATTTAATAAATTAGATAACTAAAGCATCCTTTTTTTCTATCACGTTGTAACACTTTCATTCTCCCATGGGTCCTGGTGGGTGTATATCCTAAAATTTCTTAAGCATATAATTTATATTACGAAGAAAGTCGAAAGGCAATCATTTTTATTTGTTTAGTTTCTTATATTCATTCTTTTTTTTTTAAGTGACTGTCAAGATGAATTACACTGTATAACAATAGACAATTCTGTAAGATTGAACACAAGATAAACTTTTTACTTGAACATACAATAGATAACAATCTATTATAAGGATTGACATCGACTTAACTACTTAAAATTTTTATACATTATCTGAAATTTATCTTAGCGTGAACAGTCGAGCTCATGTTTGCTATGTGACTTGAATAATTATTTTTGTTGCTGTACATTATTAATTTTTTTATAATACAATTTATTGTTTTTATTTTCACGTTTATACACGTTATTTATTCTCATATACGAAGTTGCAAAAAATTGCTATCTTAGTACAAAGTGCTGCACAAAATACTTCAAGCTTTCAAAATGGATTTGTAAGCAGTGGCACCTTATCCTATGGGCAAAAAGGCCAATTTCTTGGGGCTCCCATCAACAGGGACCCCAAACCATCTTTTATAAGAAAATATTTTCCCCAAAGAAACATGTATGAAGTCAACACTGTACATGGGACTCCCTAATTCAAATTCCCCTAGGCACCATAAAGATGTAATGCGCCACTAGTTGTAAGGAAATTTATATGTACAATACTGGGAAAATATCAATAATTGTAATTATAACAATAAATCCGTTGATAATTCAAGTGGCATTAAATAGGCATTGAAATCTAATTATAATAATGAATTTTCATCATTACATCTCCAAGTTTATTAATTTATTCTCAAGATTTTTTAATGTTCGTCAGCACTCGATAATGTTATTTATCGTGTAATGATGAATAAAGTGTTATATTTCATATAATTAGACATTTACAGTATATAGATAATAATCATGAGAAAATGATACTTTTATAAAATTTAACGAAAATTATATATTTTCCTTGTGTAGTTGTACTTTGATTATCCTCATCATTACATTTGGTGAATCGATATTATTATTCCTTTAACAATGCCGCTGTCTATCACACATCATAATCTTTTATATAATACTAGCAGACATATCTGGTGCTGCCCGTATTCTTCCCCTTCTCCCCTCTATCCTTTGACCAATCCTGACCAAATTTTTTCAGTCTCGACGACCCTGCAAAATAACATAAGTTATCATAAAACTAGGATATTCCATCCCTCCCTTTGATTTTATTCTTCAAATCACTTCTAATTATCTACTTATCACTGTGTATGTTGGGTGGAGTGTCTAATTTATATGGTAGCATATATTTTCCACAGGGTCCTAAAGAGAAAATACGAAAAATTTGGTGCAGATAGGATTTAGAAGCGTATAGACAACAGACAGATAGACATTTTATTTTATACAAAAAATGAAGTATTCATTAACAAAATTTCTTCGAAATTCTGAACGCCAAATCAATCAAAATTAGACACTTTAATCTGATTAAACTGAGATAAGAATAATTGAGTTATCTCAATTATTAAAACTTGAGAACTAAAAAATCTTAAGAAAAAATAAAATAAAATAAGTAATCCATCAAATTAAATTATTAATATTTAGAGAACAAATTTATTATTTTTAACATTTCTTAAATAAATTACGCAGTATAATGAAGGTAAAATGGTGACAGTAGTAGTAAAGCCCTTACCCTGAGGCTTTATATTAGCAGAAATTATCACGAATAGTTTAATTCAAATCCCATCCCCCGTCCAGCAACCCTCATATGAGCTTGGCAGAAGTCAGAATGGGCAGGCAAAGATATGTTTTAGTGTTGGCAGAGAGGAGAAAGTTAAAACATAAAAAATAATATAGATAAAATATAACTTATTTTTCAGAGTTTATTTTAAGAGGTGTAAAATTATATAATTCTGTGTAAATGTGTGTGTATTTAATTGATAAGTTTCAAACGAAAATTACGTAGTGAAATCATCTCTAGGATCTTGCTATTATTAAACAAACAGAAAAAAAAACAATTTGTTATTATACTTGTTATTTTCAAGGTCTTCTGAGAACGAGAAAATTTTTTCTTCAGCTTGGGATTTTTCTTAAAATCCCAGGTTTTCTAAGAATTTTCAAACGCATATCCTATATCGAATATGGAGCTTCTTCATTGCAAAAATTTTCTTAAATAAATGAAATAAATCGAAAGTACATACTCAAATGAGTTCATAAAATAGCATTTATTGCCGATATTCATGCAATATTTTGTTTGATTTAATTACTTCTGAGTAAAATATAGAAGCAAGTTATCCTATGGGCAAAAAGGGCACTTGCTTGGAACCTCCACCAGCAGAGGGCCTCAAATCAATCTTTTACAAGAAAATATCTCCCTCAAAAAATTCCCTCGAAGAAAAACGTCTGAAGTCAACACTACATAGGCCCCCTAATTCAAATTTTTCTAGGCCCCATGAAGCTATAACGAGTCACTGGTAAAATCTCTATTGATACATTCAAAAGCACTAATTTGCTCTTTTTCATTTGCTATATTCTTCCTCAAATATCAAGTTGAATGAAGATAAATTATTGAATAAGTCAGTTCTTAATTAACATTGGCGCAAGAATATCTGATGCCCCTAGACAAATAGACTTTAGGGCCTTCTATACATTGAATATATGTGTATGTGTGCGCACGTGATATTTCGGGCCTTTTGCCTTGCTGTTATTTCTGAGAATACGTAAAATTAATTAATATTAAATTAAGCATTATTTTTCTAGAATTAAAAAAATCGAAAAGATTTAACGATCTATCTTTTCTTTGTTTATAAGGCTGGCGCCCTCCGTATCTTAGCACCCCTAGGCAATCTCCTTTTCCCTTAATGGTAAAACCGGCCCTGTTCTTAATGCATCTTAAGAGAATTAAAACTTCATTAACACGTCGATAAATGTGTTTAACTGATTCTATAGATTATTATTTAATTAAAAAATGAAATTTTATTAACTTAATCTTCATAATATCATTCGCTCATTTGAGAAAATATCTAGTTGGCACAGTTTGCGTGATAAAATCGAGAAATTCCCCTCAATTTTCACCTATTTTGAGGGTAAAAATTTGATATTTTACCCTTAAAAACGCATCATTAACACGAATTTTAATTCGATTTAATATAAATTTAACTTTATATTTATATAAATAAAATCCTGAAAAGCATCAATATGATCTATAGATATAAAATCCCATTTATTTAAAATAAATAAATAAAATTTTATATATTATCAGCATGTATATTTAGTATGACATTGGCTTAAGATAGAAGGAGAGAGACTGTAGATAAGACAGTAAAAAATTGTATTATAGAATAAGATCAGAATATAATTTTATTAATAAAATTATAAGTTAATATATCAAGTTTTTCTATAGATCAAAGTTAATGGGGAAAATTTAGGTCAAACACTTTAAATTTCTATAGATTAAATGGACATTTATAACATTAAAATTCTATTGACAAGCGGCAAAACTACTTATTAAAGATGGCTGTTTATTATTCTTGACGCTTTTATTCGATACATAAAATTAAAAATTTTTTAAGTAAATAAATTTAAATAGATAAAATTAATTGTTAAGTCAACATCCTTAATTTAGGAGGAGTTGTACTTAAACGTTGTTAAGTGTATAATTAATTCCATATATTAACTTAATGGCCTTACATAAAAGAGATGAATAAATCGGGTGAGAAAAATTTTTTATTGAAATTGAATTTTAATTTATCATTTTATCTATTAAAATTAACTTTTTTTCGTTGAAATTCTGTTAGATGTGTGCCAAATATAAATAAAATTCGACCTGTAGAACATATAATCCGAGATTTAGCTCTTGATTTGAATGTTATAAAGACTAAAGATGGCTGTTCTCACGCTCAAAATAGTGAGGATGTATACTAATTTATTTCAAGAAAAATATCCGAAATAAATCAGTATTTATACTTATAAAATGAAAAATGCCTTAATATAAAGCTCTGATATATCAAGTGTCATGTGATAGAGCCTTGGGCCCTATCACACGATACACTTACATGTCCTCGCACCCTTATTGTATAATACTTGTTAGTATTAGATAATATTGCTCCTAATTTGATAGTATCAGCACTAAACTGAGAACTAGTATCGAGACAAGCATATGTTTATACTTAAAGTCCTGAAAAATCAAACCTCGATATAGCACTACGCTCGTAAAGAACCTACGAATCTCACTATAAATAATAAAATAGAAATACCAACTCTCAAATTCGAATTTGTCTATGTGTGTCATCTCTATACAATTAAACCTCTATTTAGTGTCACTATTTTCTCCTCTATAAAATCGATGCTAAATTAAAAATCCCCAATTAGAGTGGTACGTAATATAAGGTATACAGGCTTATGAGTCTGTGTAAAAGTCATGTGATTTCGTGATCGTATCGTTTACGATGGTATCGTTATTAGGATGGTACTATATCGAGGTTTAGACTATTTATAATTATTATCGTTTAAAGTAAAATCAGCTTAGCGTTTAAATTCGATTCAGTGCCAATTTCAAAAGGCGAACAAATGGTGGTGCTGTATCGAGGTTTGACTTCATATTCAATTGCATAGAGGAACTAAAACGTTGAGAAACCAAGCTAAGAATAATTTGCTATTAAGAATAAATTGCGAGAATTACTCATATTTTCTTTGGTAAATTTAATTGGATTACTCATACTCACGTTCAAAAAATTAAATTTATGAAATTATTGGTTACAATCTGGATACGCTTAATTGCTTGATATTGTATAAATTTAAATTCAAATTGTAAAATTAATGAGCACATTCATCTTAAATCCTTTAAAAACAAGTTTCGTATTGAGAATATATTGGCCTTGTTAATAATAACAAGTAAAGCATAAGAAATAGCACGAGTAACTCATTAAAATTATTATTGAAGATTCTCTTTTCTTTCAATTAATGTTTAAAAGCGAGCCTTTTAAAAGTTAATTGAAAGGAAGTTTATTATTATTTTTTTAATTACAAAAATATTATTTGACAGAATATGCGATGTAATAATTCACACACACTTGAGGGTTTATTTTTAATATTTATGGGGAGAGTCCGTTCACGAGTGTTTTATGAGAATGGCATTATATCGAAGTTTGATCGTATGTTATCAACATCATCATCTTTCGTCGGATTAAGTTAGTCAATCCTCTTCCTGTCCTTCTCTATTCACTATCTTCTAATCTTTTTCTATCCTATCACAGACATTTAAATTTTATTTCTTCATTTCTTTTTGGGTTTTCCCCGATAGAATATACATTTTGAAAAAATGAATATATTTTTAATAATTAAAAAAAAACAGAAATCAGATTTTTTTTAAATTATAAAAATTATTATCTTTATTTTCTAATAAAAATTAATAAATTTATCTAAATTATCCAGAATAAACATTAAATTTCCGAGCGAAACAATGACTTAACATCGGATGTCCGCTGACTAATAAAGGAAAGTCCAGTCAACTGTATGCAAGTTCTGTTTATAACATAAATAACAAAATTATTTAAAAATTAAACAATAATATAACTGTA
Source organism: Centruroides sculpturatus (assembly GCF_000671375.1). Classification (NCBI taxonomy): domain Eukaryota; kingdom Metazoa; phylum Arthropoda; class Arachnida; order Scorpiones; family Buthidae; genus Centruroides; species Centruroides sculpturatus. The sequence continues at coordinate 790,696 of NW_019384415.1, read as the reverse complement.
TATTATAAATTTTATTCAATTTTTAAATTATTTATAGTCATATGCACTTATATAACACCATACGTGCATTAGAAAACATTAAGAAATCTTTATATTATATTAACTTATATTAATTTTAATGTAATTATAAAAAGAATTAATTAAAAATAAAAATATTTAGAAAATAATTATATTATCCTGTTAAAATTATTTTTTTAAATATATTATATCCATTAAAAATAATAATAATTTAAAATAAAAATATTAATTTTATCTTTAATCTTCATGGTGAACTTCTAATTGGAATCTTTAATCTTATTTATTTATTTTTTATTTATCATAATCCTGATAAATAAATAAATATATATCTAGTTATTATATCTCAACTCCTTGCATGACAATCATCATCATCATCATCATTAATTATTCACATTAATATATTTTCTGAAGAGGAAGAAATCTGATACAATTAATTACATTGATATTAGGAAAAAATATATAAACTGTAGCAATTTTAAATGATTTATGTACAAAAGGAACGAAAGGATGGGAAGAAGGAAGAAAGGAAAGGATATTTCTGTACAAACGGAAGTACAGCTTTGTACAAAGGCCTTTCATGGCTCTCTATCCTAAGTCAATTACTTCGTTGTTTACAGTGTAAGTTGGAATTTCGTCTCTGAGGCCTTCCTTGTTTTCAAAGGCCCTCGAAGAATTATAGAAGACCATAATCTCGAAATATGAAAGAACTTTATGTTTGAGCTGGTGCCCCAACCACAAGATTAAAAGAGATTATAAATTCTTAAAATCACCTAATCTCTGGCAGCATTATAAGAGAACGTTCTTGAGACTCTCCTTAGGTGATGTCTTCTATAAAGTAGAGATGAGAAATAATATAAATGGTTTTTAGGAGCAGGTCCAAACTTACAGCCAGAATTTTAAATTCTTCCGTATCTTGATATCGATTTCGTATAGTAAGTACGTGAAAACACGTGCTCTTATATAAGAAATAATAAGTATAAATATTAATACATTATTTATTAACTATAAATTAATTATATAATATATAAAAAAATTATATAAATTAAATTATATTATTTATTAA